>NC_068981.1:68602520-68606421 GCF_001194135.2 Octopus bimaculoides
ACACACACACACACACACACACACACACACACCTATATATACATATATATATTGCGCATATATTTTGGGTCATCTCATAAATAATCTAGATCTCTCCAATTGCATGAAAAAACCAGGTAGTAATTTTACTTGGACCTATTCTTTATGCAAGTTTTGAAGATTGCATTTCGAATTTAAGTGTCATCTTTTCAAAACTATAATCGAAGTGACAAAGCAGCATTTTCGGCATATTTTGCTTTAAATGTTCGATAAAGAAATAACGCAGTAGAAGGTGCAGTATATGCAGTATATGGGGATTGGACAATAAGTGTAAGCTAGTGTCAGCAGTGGTTCCAGAAATTTCGAGAAACTTACAGCCCAAAAGGCGAACCGCGTCCTGGAAGATCAGTAGTGTTCGAGGGGGGCATCCTGCAAACTCTGGTGGAACAAAATCCCATCGTAACTGCTGAGTAGCTAGCAGAAAAAAAAAACTTGGATTCGTTATTCAAGGATTCATCAGCAAATTGAGTCAATCGCGCACAGAGATTGAATGAGTTCTCACCTTTGCTGTCACCTCACACGAATGAACCATTTTTTGACCGAATATTGACTAGTGACGAGAGATGGGTTCTCTATAAAAACGTCAAGGGTTGAACACAGTGGGTAGGGAAAGGAGAAATACCGGCATCGCAGGTTAAACAAGGTCATCACCCGCGCAATATGTTGTTATTTGTGGGATATGAAAGATTTAGTCCACTTCGAACTTTTAAGCCGAAACCAAAGGATAACAAATGAGAACTACTGCGAGCAGCTTAAGCGGCTTAAGTAAGAAATAAAGACCATCTTTGTTTTCAAGTCGAAAGGTGTTTTTGCATCAGGATAATGCTCGGCTACATAGAGCCAGGATGACTTTCCAAAAGCTGGGTCTGTTTCAATGGGAAACGATACGCCACCCAACATATTCGCCGGACATTGCCACATCTGATTATCATTTACTCCCTAGGCTTCAAAATCATTTGAATGCTAAAAATATGAAATCTGCAGACGATTTCAGAACAATAATGAAGGAGTATTTGAAGTCAAGGACAAGTGAATTTTGGAAGAGTTGCCTTGCAAGTAAGTCTACCAGACAGATGGAAGTGCATTGTAGAATATGATGGAGAGTATGTTTTTGATTTAAAAAGAACTTTGTTTATCTTAATTTTGGAAAATAAATGAATAAAAACCGCATTATTTATGGGATGACCTAATATATGAATACCTTTATATGTGTCTGCATTTCTGCCTCTGTGTATGTATAAATATATGAGCGTCTGCGTATTTCTATATTTATGTATATATGTATAACATAACCCGTACAAATATGGTATAATAAACATTCACATATGGCACTATGTAAGTATCATTCCACATAGTTATGTAAAAAAAAAATATTATCCTATTCTCATTATTTTCTCTCTAGAACAGAAATTATTTCTTGTTTAATATATTTCAAAGATATAAGGAATATATTTGTCGAATCGCTGCAACACTTCTAATGCAATACTTTCATCTTTAAGTACTACATATATATGTTCTCTAATGGATTTAGTTTCCATATCCTTGTAATATAGCTAGAGTTTCCTTTATTCCATTTATATCTAAAGAAAATTCAATTTACGCAATTTTCTTTTCCTTTGGTTTTCGTGTATGTTGTGATGGGTAATGTAATAGAAGTGCAATTGAATGTAGTCGACAAAGAGGATAGACGAGCATTACGTTTATAGGGATGAATGATGACAGTGAGATAGGAGATAAGAGATAAGGCCAAATATCCACCCTTGACTCAGTGCTTAATGGAAAACAAATTAAAAGTGATCGTAGAAAGTGTAGGTAGCAGATACTTCCATAGTGTATCTGTCTGAATAAAGAATGTAGTTAAGGTCAATATATGATTTGACTCCAATAACTGCTGTGTCCTTTTACAATGTTGTATTCAGAATTGGAATATTTATTATTCTTATATATGCGTTAGGGATTTTATACGTTATATTGACTTTGTTAAACTGTTAAATTGCGCAGCATTAGACAAAAGGGGAGCAAGGAGTGTGTGATAATCGTCTTTTAACATTTGCTGCTTGAAAGCTCAAAACACTTTATCTATGGAACCCAATACTTGTTGTAGCTATTTAGATTATAATGTTCCTAGAATAAATGTTGCTTGCGTATTTCCTAAACTGCTTCTAGGTTTGACAATGCAAAGCGCGGCCTTTCATGTATCATCTTTAATCGAGCGAATTGTGAAATACACCCATCACGTTTCGCTTCCTTATTGATTAGCAGATGAACCGTTGAATAATAGTCGCACTATTTCTTAATAACTAATCCATTGTTGCAAAACTTCAACGCAACATTGATTCAGTTGTTATAAAAGGTATATTTTATGTGATCACGTGATAAGAGCTGATACATCTCAGCCTAATTAATCTGAAAAATATGACGCTATTAAATGGATCCTATTTTGTTGAATGGTGACTGCGATTAATTGAGTTGTTTTTCCTGGGCAATATTCATGCTTGTATGCAGAAAGTTTGTTTTCTGCTTGGCACTTTGGTAATGTAAGGCTGTTTCACTATAAAACCCGTGTGCACATATCAGTTTATAACACTACGTAGTTTAATTATTGAATAACCGTACATATTTCTTTCAGATGTGCACGCTTAGCAATATGAATTTTCCTATTGTAATTCTCTCCCTATTACATTAATCAAGCGTAGAAGTAAAAGATATATACGCAAGATACACTCACACAGATATCCACAGTCACGTATAACCACACAAACACATACCTACCACAAGAAAGACACACATGCGAAAGCAGACATATACAAACACAGAGGCTCTCCAGTTATACATGTATATGTTTTTTTTGTTGGTGTGTTTGGACGTGAGTACGTGCGCGTGTATGTTGGAGGGACGTGTCTATGTGAGAATGTGTGCAATATTGGGCTTAATGTTATGACATTTATGTATTCGACGAGGCGAAAATGTTTAATCATGTAAAATTATTCTCAGATAGAATCACAGTGAACCAGTGAGTGATAACCTTGTATTGAAATACAGGTAAAACCTAACTGATGGCCTTTTACATTCATTTCTTCCATTCAATTTCAAGAAAATATCGAAGGCAGAGGATTTAGTGATATAAACATGCGTGCATCCATTACAATTAAAATCACTTGATCCGGTAGTTTCGACATTTGAGTTGGTGGGGATTTACCTCCCCGCTAACAGTATAAACAGGGGTGCATTTTGCACCAAAACTCTATATGAGAGTTTTTCAAATGGTATCTAGCGCATTAAAGTTTGTTCTAATAAAACATCCATTGTTCTAACAGAATATCCATGCTCAAGTGAGAATAAAACAAAAAAAGGTTAGATTAAACAGCATGATAATCTGGGACAAGCTCCAATTGTAACAGTACTTGGAAGTTTCAACAAATTCATAGCTTTGTAAGTTCATACTACCCTTGTTTGATAATAGGTTCTGAAGTCTAGTCGGAAGGACGCCACTGGTATCTCGTATGAGAATAACGAAAATAAACCTAATTTTCATCCCCAGCCACAATTCGACCTCAACAACGGACATTTGGTGCTTTAGTCAGTAGATGTTTGCAAATCTTTTCATGTCATTGAACCTGCTCATTGTCAACTAGAGAACAAATAATATCAAATTAAGGATATGCCATGCAGGTACAATTTGCCGTAAGTCATCAGTAATAATCCGAAACACGTCTAACTCAACCCATACATGCACATATATGTATATATGTCTGTGTGTATGTGTGTGAATTTGTGCGTGTGTATGTGAATAACTGTACGTATATATTACAAGGGCACTAGTAGGTATAAATATATGTATATTTATACTGGCATGCATATA
>NC_068981.1:68607594-68608946 GCF_001194135.2 Octopus bimaculoides
ATATATATATATATAAATATGTATGTATGTATTTATATACGTATGTAAGTATATGTATGTGCATGTGTGTGCATGCGAGTGTGTGTGGGAGAGTGGGGTGTATGTTTGTGTTCGTGTATGCGTGTGTATGCATGTACGTATACGTATTAATACAGAAATCCTTTTATTTTAAAGCAAATATATGAATACTCATGTGGCATTTACTAATGAGGAGACACAATGCTAGGAAGAAAAATCAGTGTTCTTTTTTTTAAAAATAAATCATTCAACTTGCATGGAACTTTCAAGCTTCGCCTAAAGACTTCTTTAGCCATTACAGAAAGAACAGCAGAATACATCTTCCGAAAATATGATTTTGAGAAATAAGTTATACAGTTACAATGAAAATAGCAATGAACAATTTTTATGTTTTTCAAAGTTGTGGCCAACGTAAATGGTTAAGTTCCGCTAAGCTGTTTATAGATGAAGATTATTAAACGGAAAAGATTTGAAAAGTAACGTATGATGTAATAAAAGAAGTAAAAAAGATAAGGATTATGTGTAGAATATAGGTTAATATTCAGTAAACAATGGTAATTTTCATGGCTTAATGCTGGTAGCTCTTTAAACAAACTTATTCTAAAGACTATAAATGTATGAGCTGGAGTATATAGGAAATATTTTCTCCTTTCTTTTTAAGCGTTTGCGTATATGTGTCTGTGTGCATAGACGTAATTGTCTAAAAATTATTCGTATGTATTTCTGTCTATAGAAAGAAGGATCTAAACTGAAATTATATGAATAATTCTCAAAGAGATTAATATTTCTGTTTAGTACTATAAAATAATTAACATTGTGATACATAAATTATGCGCATCGAAATCACAGATATTATAAAATTCCACCTGTTTTTATGTACTATTATTGAATATCTTACAAGAAACAACAAAAGTGAGTCACATGAAATAATTGATGTAAAACATCATTAACATTTTATTATGAAAGCTACAGTGTAATTAAATTAACAAAAGTAATAATTACAGTAAATTTTACATATTCTCTCGCACTGAATAGTAGGTTTAACTGCCAACACATATGACCAGTATGTAGAACTAAAAGAAATAACATAATGCGCTTACAGTAAGCTACAAATATCGGTATTAACATTACAGCGTATCAATTAAAATATAATGACTATATGGATGCATTTATGAAAGTATATTATAAATCATAGATTAATTGGGCTAGTCGCTATATAAAATCGTATTAAGTAGAAAATGAAATGTTATAGAGAAATATAATTATAGTAAAATAGTAACTCCAATTAAGAAGTAGAGTATAAACAGTGGAGTATTATCAGTACATGTATATAT
>NC_068981.1:68610161-68618215 GCF_001194135.2 Octopus bimaculoides
ATATATATATTCTAGGGCTGATCAACAAGTATCTGGATTATTGCCATAATAACAACTCTAAGGCATGCAGAGTAAAGGGGCTTGGCAAAGAATGACCTTGAACTCTGCTGTGCATGTGCACTAACATTAAATGGTGTAGCTCCCTTCTGCTGTAGCATGGGATTGTCGCATTGACCATGACAGAGAAGATTGTGATGGCGATACCTGCTCAGAGGCTGACAGAAAGTTGCAGAAAGTGTATCGAGAGAAGTGTATCAGCTGCACATAAGAGTATGAGTTGTTCAAACGTTTTCAACATGGCAGAATAAATGTCGATATTGATGAACGCTTTGAGAGACCCGCAACCAGCAGAAATGAGAAAATAAACATCGAATGTTTGCGTGCAACA
This sequence comes from Octopus bimaculoides, assembly GCF_001194135.2. Classification (NCBI taxonomy): domain Eukaryota; kingdom Metazoa; phylum Mollusca; class Cephalopoda; order Octopoda; family Octopodidae; genus Octopus; species Octopus bimaculoides. The sequence continues at coordinate 68,610,550 of NC_068981.1, forward strand.
GTCAAGGGAAATCACCATCCCTGAGATATCAGAGGATTAATAACTGTTCAGACTATTATCACAGAAGATTTGGGTATGAGACGTGTGTCTGTCAAGTTTATACCAAAATTGCTTTCAGCTGACCAAAATGATACTCGGGTTTCAGTTAAACAAGATCTTGCTTGTGTCGAGAAGGTTGGAATTTTGTTCTCTGCTCAACGTCCTCTGTCATGGTCAATGAGACGACCACACGTTACACACCTTCTTTCCAAGCCTTAATGTAAACAGCGAAGGTGAGGCAGAAAGTAAAGACTTACTGCAAATACACAGCCAAGTTCAATGTTAGTCTGTGGTAAAGGGGTTTACTCTACGTGCTTATTGATCATACCATGTATACGCACACACACACACGCACATACATACATATATATATATATATATATGTATTGAAGATAAACAAAAATGAAAATGCCACTTTTAAAAAATTGGGTCTTTAATTAATTAACATTACATGTTTCGGATTTTTTGAAAAACCTTATCAAAAATGCGTATAAAATATGTGAGAAAAGAAGAGGGATATTAATAAAATAAAATTGAAATTAAAATTAAGAATGACATTCATAGTTTACTGTTATTTCTTGCATGCGCACGTGGTCCTTTTGTTTTGTTCTGAAGGCATGGTAATTTCAACTCGCCATGATAGTAGATTGCTTCTATATGCTTTTGTAAATTGAATAGAAAATACCGACCAAGTCTAAATTCTCTAAACTAGCAACACTGAGACATTCATATATATTTTTATATATTTATATGTGGATTTGCAAGTTATTCAAAAGAAATAAACAAAGGGGATCGAAGAACCCGGTTTCTATTAAAGCCACAGCGGAACAGCTTCACCACGACTGGTACTACCACTACTACTACTATTGTTATTATTACTGCTGCTGGTTATTCGACGGCTACAACCACTCCTAGAAAACAAGTCTTGACCATTAAGTCCAAGGCCGCACACAACATGGTTTAAAAAATTTGCGTTGTTTTAAGTTCCAATTGCACTGGTGAAGTGCGTGTGTTTTAGATATTAAATGAAGTGAATAAGTATTCTCAATGCAACAGCTTTCAAATTTCTACGTTCAATTCTGCAAGACTCATTATTCCTTGGACTGTCGCTTTTCTGCATGCAGCCTTTGAATATAATCTGTTTGATAGACATTAGCATGCATTAGCCGTCAAGGTCTCGTTAGCTCTAGATTCATCAGTTCACTGAGATATGGTGTTACAAGGAGTTTATTTGGTCTCTCACTCAACTGCGCTCAGCACATAATAATCGAATGGTTGCAGACTGGGGAGTTAGATGGCCAAATGTTAGGGGTGATGTGGTCGTAGAAATTGTCTGACAGCCATGACTGCCTTCTTCTGCTTCTGTGGCATCTTGCAGAATCCTCTTGCCAGACACATGGTCTTCCAGTGTTTACCCTCTTGAACCAGGGTAGCACTACTTCTTCCAAGCATTATATGTTGGCCCACCTGTTGAGTCTAATGCCGTGTGGGAATATGAATACAGGCATAACATCACCATCACTAGTGATCACGCCAAACACCATGAAGTTGACAGAGGCACAACCTCGCCATCACTAGTCATCATGTTAAGGATCGTGACATTGACTGAATGTTTGAATTTTATCACTCACGGTACATGTCCTCAGAGTTTAAATCCTCCGATTGACACCCAAACATTCTGATATGTTCGTATTGGATCTTCCGGCGTCAATGTTAAGCAGTACAACAGTTCGTTTCTAAGTTTCTGCCACAGTGGATTGCGTCATGGTGCTGTTTTTTCTCAGACGGTGCCCAAATGTCTCTACTATACTGTGTAGTCAACAAAATCAAAAGCAAATCATGGGCTTGCTCAAAATTTCAAAATTATACAATGACGATAATTTACCCATCGCTCCCTGTGTATATATGCGCGTGCACGTCTTGGTGTGTGCTTCTGTATGTATTTAATAGTTGTGTATAATTTATGCTTGTTGTTGATTTTGTATCTTTTACTTTGATGTGTAATAGATTTTTCAGAATAATCTTCCGTAACGTATAATGATATGTTTCAAGACGCAGCATCTCCGCAAAAGTTTCTCCTCTCTAAACGACTCTAAAGATGAATTGATTATCAGAACATATTTTAATGTTACTTTCCCATATTTGCTCTCTTTCATTTGTCACTTGATTTTCTTTCAGTCTTAACTTATTCGCTAATTCATTGGATATTGTTCAAATAAGTACCAACATGATCTTCAAAGTATCGGGTGAAATAAACCAAAAGCCATTAATATATTCGATCAGAATAATTTGTTATAGAACAACAACAAAAGGAAGAAGGCCTTCTGGAAAATTTAATATTGGCAATTCAATATCCGATTTAGATGCTGTTGTATAAACTGTTGCAGTTTCCCTATATTATTTATATCACACGTTCATACGTATTTAACTAGCCTATGTCGTCACATGACTCTTGTAAATAATCTAAATCAAGAAGTTCTCGATACAGACCCCTAGCAAATTTTATAGTAAGCACATATGAAAACGTTTACTCTTAGCCATGAAAGTTGACACAGCTTTATATATATGTTTACTTTTATTTTATTACTAAACTGAGTGCTGTATAGACTTCGAAAATTTTGCTGATGTTTTTAACATCATCATCATCATCATCATCATCATCATTATTATTATTATTATTATTATTATTATTATTATTATTATTATATGAAAATTCACAGTTTATTTTGGTGGGCATGATGGAAAGTATCAACTGTCCACAGCCAGCAGATTGAAATGACACTTGTTTACTGGTCATGCTTCAAGAGCCCTACGAATAATTTTTGCAGTTCCAAACAATGCTAACTAGGCCCCCACCTGCAAGGTCATGCGCTGTTTATCGCTGTTTATAACTATTATTATTATTATCACTATTATTATTATTATTATTATTATTATTATTATTACTATTATTACTTATCGTCTTTGCACAGATTCTACTACTGGAAATGTACTACAGTGTCAGCTGTTCACTACCAGTGAACTAAGGTAACGGCCTTGATTCTTCGAGCACTATCCGGAGTATTCGATCGGTTCCATGCAGCACTGTTTTCTGCAAGTGATCCACACTCTATTTGTGCGATGTACTTCTCAAGATTTTTACTCACTGTTCCTAGGTCTCAGACAATTATTGGTATTACTACCAGCTTTTTCATCGACCACAATTGCTTAAAATCCCGAGTTAACCTCTAATATTTATCGAATTTTCTTTCTTTCTCATCACCGTACCTTGTTGTCAGCTGGGCATGCTATATCTATGATGATGTATCGTTTTCTTTCATTCTTAATTAACACTTTTTGGCTTCTTATTCTCTATATCATGGTCACACTGAATCATAAAATACTATAGGACCTTTGCATTATCATTTTCGATGATTCGTTCGGGTTTATATTTTCGTACCACATTTTAGCATTGTCAAGTCCGTAATTATTGCAAAGTGTCCAATGGAAAATCCTTTCTATATTGTCATGACGTCTCTTATATTCTTTCTGGGATAGCGCCGTATATTGACTGGTAATATGCCATATGTTTTCACCATTTTCTGCACTTACCACTTTCTGATGTGTTGTCTATTCTATATTTGATATAATTCATTCTTAGTGCTTCTTCTTGGGCAACACATGTTAGAGCCACCGTTTCCGGTTTTAAATCACATTTAGTCATCCCTAGCCATGTTTTTTTTCTCTGTCTTGTCTTCAACATTTTTATGAAATTGTCCATGCAATCTTTTCTCTATCGACCTATTTTCAGTTTCATTCATTCTCAAGTGCTTGTACAGTACTTTATCTTTGAAATCTTCTCTCCTACACAAGCCTGACCTTCTTACTGCAAATAATAGTGGTTCTATTGCATTTTTTACATACCATGCTATGTTGCTTTCTTCTGCTGTAATGATGTATTCGCATCCAATCAATCTCTTCCTCCTGTTTTTCTTGGTACATATAGTCTGACTTTGTCACTTTTGGGGTGAACTATCCCATATCTAGTCAGCAATTTCCTTGTCTTTCTGTCTAAGCTTTTAAATTCGTCTACTGTCCATGAATTAACTCTTCTCCATATCTAAGGAGTGAAACCGCCCAGGTTTTGATAGCTTCAATTCTTATTCGGTCCGTTTTATTTCGACTTAAGGATCACTCTCAATTTGCACAAGTACTCCACCTTAAATTTTTCTGTCATTTCTTTCTCTATGAAAACATCAATTTCCAATATCCCCAAGTACTTTTAGCCCGTCTTTTCTATCTGATTCATAACCTCCCCCGACGGTATCGCTAGCCCGTCCATACATTTGAATTTGCCTCTCTTCAATTCTAACACACCACACTTTTTCAGTTTAAACTCCACTCTCATATCGCACTGAAAGTGTCAACGAGGAAATTGACTTGGGATTCATCCTTACCATATACTGTGAGATCACCCACATATAACAAGTGATTGAGTTTATTATTATTATTATTATTATTATTATTATTATTATTATTACCATTAATGATTGTGAGGTCAGTGCACACCATCGAATGTGTTTGCATATGATTCGATAATATTTTGATAGTGACATACTGACGTATATTTCATCAACCACTGAATGTTCTATATTCTTGAATATCTTGTCCTTTGCTTAACTCAGAAATCTATATGTAATAAAGGATTACAATATACAGAGAATCCATGAAACGCTGTCATCGAGCTTTGAAAAACATCTGACTAAAACGTATAGCAGTTATATGTGTACAAAACTCTACAGACGGCAAGAATTATATTGCAGTAAAATAAGTGCAACATAAGACTATTTCAAATTGTGTATGATCATGACAAAGAGCAAAATATTATACTCCAATTGCTCAGGGTTGATTAAATTCAAATCTGTAATCCTTGTCGACGAAATAACAACAGGAATGATCATGCCAATGGCGGAGACTCGTTCAGGAATGGCATACGAAGACGAATATATTGGAAATTGTGGCACTTTATTACAAACACCTAAACCAATTATGATCTACATTGGAAATGCAGGTGAGGATCAATGGATCTAGATGTAGCATCAACTAGATAAAATCATCCGAAGTAAAGATTTGAAATTGTTCATATAGACCACGAAGACGAGAAACAAATTACTGTACTCAGCTTGTATGTATTTCTACATAATGCATAGAGTTATGATCGGCAGGTTAGATATATTTGTTTAGAGATTATCTAAAATCTACCATTGCTAGATTAGAAGCTATATAATTCTGTGAAATTTGCTGTAACGGACCCAGCGTAAACAAATTAATATTAGGCGTACTACTGTACATTAACAGGTATTTGCTTGCTACTTGATGCTATATAATCATTAAAAGATCAAAAAAGAATTTCCGTGTTGATTATTTTTTAATCTTGTTTAAGAGATACTGATTTGCGTTCACACAAAGTAATAATTTTACATCACAACATGCTTCATGCATTTGGCTATATTATTATTAGGATACGTCAGTAAATAGGGACACAACATATATAACGTCACAATAAATTGAAAACACACGTAAAATTTGCTAAACAGTTGGTCATAATGCGTTCAAACTTAAAGCAATTTTACCACAAATAAACTAAAATTTAAACAAAAGCTGGTGCTAAATTGGAATGAATCATCTGGTTTTGAAATACACGCCTAAAGTTTGACATATTATATATATATATATATATATATATATATATATATATATATATATATATATACAGATACACACATGTATTCATGCATGTAATAAAGTTGAATTTTTCCTGACGCTAAACTATCAGTTAAATATAATTACACGTGATGTTAACTCCTAACTACTATTCATGTGAGAGCTCAACTGAAACGACAGATCGTATAATTTCACGTTGACAGTGACACGAAACACAATAAACTTGTCACAAACATACACTGGTGTTTGCGTAAATGCTATGGGCTAGTAGAGTTGGCCGTGTAATTTAACTATAACCCTGTCAATGTCGTAGGCAATAAGCTATTTAAGGTTTTATGAGTCTTTGCAATCCAAAGGGATTTTATAAAGAGTTATAATGACGTAGGTACGTTGCAAACAATAACATATCGTTGAAAGGATAATAAATATAGGTTAAAGAATAATAGCCTAGCAGTAGAAATTTAAAATATTAGTAAAATAGTGATCTCATTCAATGCTAATAACTTTAAAGCTGTCAACTTATATTGGCAGTCACTTGAATAGAAAGCGGTATCAAACTTTTATCGATAGATCACTACAGTAACGTTCCACGATATTGAAGAAGAAATAAAACTGCTAAAACACGCATTCACTTCGACAATAATGTGTGGTGTAAATTGTACCCGCACGCGTACAGATAAGCGTACATGCACATACATACACATATGCATGCACACACACACACGCGCGCGCGCATTGAGAGAGAGAACGTGACAGAGAAGAGAGAGAGATTATTGCCAGGGATCATTACGGAGCATGTATAGTTTGTTAGTATATATATATATATTTCGCTATTTGTTTCAAATGCCTAGAAATCATAGACACAACCCCTGTTCATTCACGTTTAAGCACGAAACATCGAGAATAACAGGATAGCATGAAACACCTCGAATTGGTAGAGCAAACAGTCAGTACCCATTGCAGCAGATTAAATCGATTCACCGCAACACGCATTATTTTACAAGAGCACACAACGCGCAGTTCAGTGAAAAATTCAGACACAGATGGTAAGATCATGAACCGAACACACCAGAGTCTAGACCATAAGGTTTATCAACTCGCCCCCGCACACATACACACATAGACACACCCACAGACACACACACATACAGACACACACACACACACACAGACACATGCGCGCGCGCACACACACATACACGCACGCACGCACACACACACACACACACACAAACATTCACATATATGTCCTCACACATACAGACATACAAATATATACACAGATACACAAACAAGCAATAACAAGTAAACTTTCATTCTCAAATGCATACATAGGCACACATATATACAGATATATATTACACACAAGTGAAATAAAATAAATATGGACATCTACATCAGAACCTCCAGCTTTTGTGTCCAGAATATAAATTCATATTTATATCAATACTATTTGCTGCGATTCGTTTTTAAGTGGCAATCGGGATAATCTACGAGTTCAGTCTCTTGGAGAGGCAGGGATCAGCTCGTATAAAGGACGAGCAGAATGATATTGATAGCAACAACGACGACGACGACGACGATGATGATGATGATGATGATAATGGTGATGATGATGATGATGATGATGATGATGATGATGATGATAATGACGATGACGATGATGATGATGATAATAATAATAATAATAATAATAATAATAATAATAACACCTACATGAACTTCTAACTTGTTGTCTCTTGAGGTCTCTGGGTGAGACTTGGATTCAACTTGTACAAATGCAAAACAAAAGTCAAACATAAAATAACAAGTAACTGTAGAATATGTGGAGATGGACAAGAAACAATAAATCATGTTATCTCTGGCTGCCCAGTCCTGGCTAATAAGGAATATATTCACAGACTCGACAGAGCTGGGACCTATA
>NC_068981.1:68620132-68623644 GCF_001194135.2 Octopus bimaculoides
CGACAGAGCTGGGACCTATATACACTGGAAGCTATGCCAACACTATGGAATAACAACAGAAACAATTCCTATCATAGTAGGTGCCTTAGGTATAATTAAAAAAATATTCAGACCAATACATAACAAAAACACCAGGACTTACAAATATATATAACATGCAGAAAATTGCACTACTGGGCACTGCATACATCCTACGCAACACACTTTCAATTCAGTAACAATAAGAGCACCACAGCAAACCACAGCACATACCCAAGGCGCACAGAGCTGCGCTCGGTAATGAAGTGAAAGCACGTTATAAAAATAAAACTACTGAACAATAATAATTATAATAATAATAATAACTGTAATAAGGGAACAACCCATCAGTGGCTGAGAAACTCACGACTGAAAGCAGAGACTGAAGGTTTCATATAAGCGGCACAGGGTGAAAGCTCGTTTAGTAAAAACTACCAGGTTAACGTTCTGCAAAACGGCTCTGGCCGTAAATGAAACTTCTGCAATGAATCTGATGAAACAATAGACCATTTTGTCTCGGGATGTCTTGTGCTGACACCAAACGAATACAATAAATCGCCACGATACATTAGGACAATATTTACATTTAAAAAGATGTAAACACTAAAAAGTCAGCATTCCTGCTTTGTGGTATGAACATCATCTTAAGCCACTCGTTGAAAGTAAATATGTAACTATCCTCTGGGATCTTCTAGTCAGCACCATGAAAATGATCCAGGTTAATCGACCAGACATAGTCATTACAGACAGGAAGGAAATACTTGTAGACGATTAGATGTAAGTGTTCCCACGCATAGAATATATCCGTAAAGGAATTTGACAAATTAAGTAAATTTAACAACTTGAAATTTAAATACAAAAGATGTGTCACCTTAAATCGAGATCTGTTCCTGTGGTTGTGAGTGACATAGGTGTAACGAGAAAGAGATGTCAGAAACATCTAGATAATATCCCAAGGGAACAGTGAAAGACCCGCCTGATATGAAAGAACTAATGACATTTTGGAAAATTATATGGGGTCATAGAAAGGAATTCAACAGGAAGCTGAATTGTTTAGGAGAAAAGAAGAAAGAATGGCTAAGATGAAAGAACAAGGATGGAACGGTATTACAATCCAGGAACTAACTCGTTCTGACTAAAGCTCATGTGTCAAAGTCTCCTGGATATGATAAAATCGCAAACTTCTCGCTTAATAGCCTCTCGTCATCATACCATCAATTAATATGATGTTTCTCTAACAAACAACACAAACATACAAAATAATACAGGATCATCATTTGTTTGATCAGCATGTACGAATCTCTTACATCCATCCTCAGCTAAATTATGTATGTATTTCTCGATGAAAGCAACATCTTTACCGTACAAAATTATGATCTAAATAGGCGACCGTTGTAAAAAGTGGACATCCTCTACTACTACTATATATTTTCCTAGTGAAATGCCTATCTATATACGATCTCGATGACCCTAAACTGTTGGTCCACGTCCACACGGGCGCATTAGACAAATCTCGTACCTGTAATCTCGGTACCTGTAAGACAGTTGGAACTGGCTGATCAGGTGCTTCAGGCTTTTGCAACCTCCGCATCTATCAGGCACTCCCACAAAATCCCAGCCTTGATCAGTCGCACACTAACAGATGCACCAAGAAAATCTACCTGACGACTAAATAAATCCAGCTGTTTGGCTTCAGTAGGGCCGTATACGGCTACCAGTCTCATTGTACCACTTTCACTATTGCTCACGTTCAGGATCACCAACTTCCCGTCCAAGTCCCGGAAGAGCGACCTTACCTCGTGATCCAGTTCTTTCCTTCAACAGCACAGCCAATCCACCTCCATACCCGGCCGAGTAACAGATGCACATATCCGATAATCGTCGAAGATAGGGGCCAGTGCCCGTGTATTGGAAATCCTGGTTTCACTGACAGTAATTACATCCAATTCTAAAGATTTGAGGTCGTTGAGAAGGCACCCTTGCTTACAGGGCGACCCCAGTCCCCGAACATTAAAAAATCCTACTCTTAAAATGACCATGTTGGTAAGTTAAAGAGAGAAGGGAAAGGTTTACTTACATCCCAGTGTCTTGTAAAGGTCGTGTGGGTCGACATCTGTAATTCGTGGGATGTCTTTTGGGAACCCTTTTAGGTGTCACGATGTGGGTCTCACATTCGCGGTGTCCACGTCCCCAGGAAACAATCTCGAATTATTGTGTAGGAATCGAGCGACATTCGCACTAGAAGCAAATCTCCCTCTGTTTCAAATTCAATGTTTTGTGTTACGAGAGCCATGAGTACGAAGTTGGGTCCTTTGTGTTGATTTTGTTTTCATAAGTGTGCTTGAATACAGTGTGGTGGTTTGTTGTTGCTGTTTCGGTTGTGTCTGTGTTTGCTGTGAGTGTGATATCTGCAGTTTTAGATGTGTGTATGAGTGTTTATTCTTGTGTCTGTTTAGGGTGTTTGCGTTTGGGGGATTCGGTTGATAGTGATGGTGTTGGTTGTGTTAGTGTTGTTAGAGAGATGCTTGTGTGGGTGATGTTTGTATTTTTTATTGTGAGTGTTGTTAGGCGTTGTTGAGTTTTTCTTTTCCGTGTTTTTTTTTTATTTTGCTGTTTCGGACCTTTTGGTTTTCCTTCATCTTGATTACTGAAAAATGAGGGCATCTGTAGCTGTAAGTGTGTCTGTGGGTATGTTTATATTCTTGTTTATGTTGGTATTTTGTTTGGTGTGAGTGGGTGCTATAGGTTCCCTCATTTCTCCCTACAGTGGTTAATGTCTTTGGTGATTCGTTTGTTGCCGCTGGTGGTTTTGACGGTACTGGTGCCGTTTGTGGTCCTCGTCCCAGGGTAGTCAGCAGTGGAGGCCTTTGACCCTTTGCCCCTTTTACTATTTTGGGGCAGCAAACTCTCAGATGAGTAGTTTTCCCAAAAGCGATACAATGCGTCCTTTTGTCAATCCCGGACCAGTCTTCCCTAGAAGCTATTGTCACCTCTATCGGGACGGTATCCATCCTTTCCAGAATTATGCATTCCAGAAGCCACCACATATCAACTCCGGGTGGGATCCTAGGAATGCAGACACGTGAAGTACCTATCCTCATTTGGGAGGGTACATATTTTGCTGGTTTTCAAGGGGTCATTGAATGTTTCGCAGCCAGAACTTCTGACTTAAATAGCACCGAAATGGTACCGTAGTGTTTTCCCCTTGCTATGTTCTCTGTGTTATCTCTGATGCACCTCAGTGCCGCTTCAATATGTACTTGGGCCATAAAAGCCGCTCGTCTCGTCTCTGCTGAGATATATCTGAAAATCACCCACTGCTCTGATGGAATAGTTAGGTTGAGCAATGTTTGTTCTTGTTTATTTAGTTTTCATGCCTGGATCAACATTTCATCTCTATTTGTGAGGCCCACTGTAAAGCGTAGCGTCTTTTTCGCTGCTGTTGGTGGTGATGGCGGTGGTGGTGGTGGTGGTGGTGCTGCTGCTGCTGCTGC
>NC_068981.1:68624628-68628773 GCF_001194135.2 Octopus bimaculoides
AATAATAATAATAATAATAATAATAATAATAATAATAATAATAATAATAATAATAATAATAATAATAATATGAAGAAGAAGAAGAAGAAGAAGAAGAAGAAGAAGAAGAAGAAGAAGAAGAAGAAGAAGAAGGTGAATAAATAAATAAATAAGTGAAACAGAAGCTTCAATATAGGACGAATCACGTAGTATCTTGATCTGTGAAAAATTTCACTCAAATTCGCTCAGGTTACATCCAACCGCCTTATCGCATTAACAATATCATTTATGCAGACATATTGTGATATACAAAGGCGGTGAGATGGCATAAACTTTAGCACGCAGCGCGTAATACTTAGCGGTATTTCTTCTGTCTTTACGTTCTAAGTTCCGACGAGGTTGATTTTGACTTTCATACTTAAGGGGTTGACAAATTAAGTAGTAGTTGCGTACTGGGTCGATGTAATCCACTGCCCCTCCCGCATTGGGTCCAGATTAGAAAGAATATTGTGATATACAAACGAGATGTCGTCTTTGTTCAGAAGCCTGTGAAATTACTACTGACCATGGGTTAAACGGCAATAACCAGTTAGAGTTCATATGCGTGCTTTGTTAATATTGGTCAGCGGCTAAACATCTAATGTTGCTGCTGCCGCTACTACTACTACTACTACTACTACTACTACTACTACTACTACTACTACTACTACTACTACAACAACAACAACAACAACTGCCGCTGCTATTATTAAAACTACTTCTGATGATAATGATACTACTACTACTACTACTGCTACTACTACTACTACTAATGCTGCTTCTGCTGTTATATTAGTGCAAGAGAAACATGTTGACAACTTGATGTTTACTTCAGTCTCACTATCCTAGTTAATTTTCCTATAAGCACTCCACCTTCAATGCATACGATACCAAACATCATTGACGCTGCTGATTAGTAACATTGTCATTTAGGCTGTTGACAGTAATGCTGCCGCTGCTGCTGCTGCTGCTGAAGATGATGATGACGATCCTGATGTTGATCGTGATGACTATTCTACTAGTGCTCCCGGTACCACAATTACTGTCATTTCTACTACTACAATCTCTCCAAGTATTGCTGTCGCTATTACTACGTCACTGATTGCTGATTTATTGCTTCTGCTTTTCTGCAGTAATTCTTACTAGCACGATATCACTTCCAGTTTTTCAGAAGCTACATAATTTAAAAACTGTTGAGACTAGAGTAACTGTTGATACTGTTATTGAATGTAGGCAAACTAGCCGAGACTACAATACGTCTCACAAATATTATAATATATTTACTTTCATTCCCTGACGCTCTGATTTCAAATCTTACCGAGTTCAATGCTGCTGTCTACCTCTGTGTTCAAAGCGTATAATGTGTGGAAAGAGAACCTGTGAGACTTCTTTCCTATATCCAAATGAAGAAATGGAGGAAATTTAAACGATTAATTCTCTCCAGTGACCAAAATTTGTCTTTGTGTCTGTGTAAGAAATTATCAAGTACAGTGAGTTGGACGTTAGTTGCTACAGTGATGCACAAAAATGTGGTGTCGTACTTTACTGGCTCGAATTCTGCTTAGCTCAACTTTACCTGCAGCACTATGAATTATGATCTCAAACTAGCACTAGGTCGATGATTATGATTACACTTTTCTCTTCGAAATTACTAGTCTAAAGATTAGAAGCAATGACGTCTACTACAGAGTCATTACAATTTTGTAAAAAAGAAAAGAGTATTTCTAGTTTAATCACATAAAGTATCAATGAAGTACAGAGGTTAATTATATTGACTAGCAGCCTCCATTGCTGGAACTGTTGCTTAAATTAGAAAAGGATAACGGTAAGTAAGTAGAATATTAAGAGATTTAAAAAAAAAAAAAATGTTGCTCTTCATTCAGCATTTTATATTATGATTTTAAATCACACCAGGTCAACTTTGCCTTCATCCTTTCACAGCTGATAGGATAAAGTACCATTTACACAATGGGGCGTTTGCATCGACTAACCCATTTCCGCACAATAGCTGGACTTGTGCCTATATTACGAATAAGTAATAACAGTAGTAAGGAAAATAGTAGTAGTAGTAGTAGTAATGGTGGTGGTGGTGGTGGTGGTTGTGGTAGTGGTGGTGGTGGTGGTAGTGGTAGCGGTGGTGTTGGTATTGGTGGTGGTTGAATTTCTACGTTTCTAATTTTCAATGCAATCCACTACTACTACTACTACTACAAATACTACTACTACTACTGCTGCTGCTGCTACTACCACTACTTCTACTACTACTACTACTACTACTACTACTACTACTACTACTACTACTGATGCTGCTGCTGCTACTACTACTACTACTACTACTACTACTACTACTACTACTACTACTACTACTACTCATGTAGTCTATTCTTATTTGTGACGATGCTCTTGCTGATAATTATATTGAGGATAATATTGTAAACATTGTAAATATTGTTCAGCGTTTATTTTCACATTTTTTTTCCAAGTGTAAAGAATATTTTAAAAAGCGGATGCTTTAGTCTCTTCTTTCAAAATATTAAAAAGAAATTCTAATCCAGGGTAAACAGTAGTTCCAAGGCAGATCATTTACCAAACAAAAGCATGAAAAAGTCATCATCATATTTTTTATTTTATCTTTTAATAGAGTTTTTTATATTTTCTCTCGTTTCTTAGAGACAATGCTTCGTAGAAAGAACAATTATAGCTAATCTTTACTTTAAAAGAAATCTCTACTCAGTTATGCTGCAGTTTTATTTTTTTTATTTATTGATTGGTGTATTAAGAATGAACAATAATTTTGTTTCTTTTCATATTGTTTCTTTTTTTTTTTGTAATTTTTCGACAAATTTTTCCAGCAAATTTAGCTTTTTGTTTGCTTTAATTTTCGGGTCTTTCTAAATTTATCTTCTTACGCATCTTTCAATCTCTCTCTTTCTCCCTCTCTCCCTCTCACTTTCTGTATCTCTTTTTCTCTCTCTCTCTCTCTCTCTCTTTCTGTATGTCTTTTTCTCTCTCTTTATTTTTTAACTTTTTCCTCTTTTCAAAGACTTTCACTAAGATATTTCAAATATTGTAGCTGAAACTTTCTTTATTAGAAACGAAGTGTTCTAGTATTCGAGCTGTTGAATTATAAAATCACGTGTCAGGAATCTGAATATGCTGAAGGCTTTCTGATGAATTTTTCAGCAAAACATGTTACTCTGTCTAACCTCTCTATCACACCACTAAATGCATGTAATATTGTTTTATCTATGCGTGTCATACGCATGGGTTGGGAGATAGATTACCAGATAAAGTGTTTGATAAAATACATCAAGGTGTTTAGTTCTTCGTGGAAACATTGTCTTTCATCGCTCTCGAGTCAATATATTAAGCACTACCGTAACCAAAATGCTATGTGTGGCCGCAACAATAGGACTGGTCAACTTTTACGAGGTAACACTGAACCTTGAAACAACAAGCGGTTGGCGCGTGTATATGAACAAAATGTTATAGTAGGATATCATACGAGAAGCCTATGCCACAAATTCCTTAGTTATTGAAAAAAGAGAAAAAATAAAACGAGAAATCCGGCCGCACTTCACAAACATCCCACCTGTAGTCTTATTAAATTTACAAGAGTATTAGGTCTCGTGAAATAAAAAAAAAAGATAACGGCAAAAATCAAAACATCTCAACGATGATGTAAGTAACAAGGTAAGGAACTACCATTTTCTTTCAGCAGATTTCGGTCCTATTCTGTGAATGACTTACATAATTGGTTCGTTTCAATGACTACAAACACGTGTTTCTTAGTGATGTTAGATTCTGATTTGCAATTATCTGAATGGGCACTGCTGTGGCATGGAACAACTATCTACCTGTCTGCATCATATATATATATATATATATATATATATATATATATATATATTATCAGAAGCAAAAGGAAATGGAGATTGGGAAGTGAATAAATGCTTATTATTAACAGCAAATTAATCATCATTCCTTACAGTTGTTTCAGTTAATACCCCAAGAATATTAAGTAAATGTTAAATATATGTGACCTTAGTGTAATATCTTCAGATGGAACAAATATACCCTTGGAATGTGAGATGAAGTGTTTTGTTCAAGAACACAACGGTCCTTCC
>NC_068981.1:68628783-68629550 GCF_001194135.2 Octopus bimaculoides
CTTACAGTTGTTTCAGTTAATACCCCAAGAATATTAAGTAAATGTTAAATATATGTGACCTTAGTGTAATATCTTCAGATGGAACAAATATACCCTTGGAATGTGAGATGAAGTGTTTTGTTCAAGAACACAACGGTCCTTCCAGTCCGAGAATTGAGACCACGATTTCGCGGTCATAAATCCAGCAAACTAAACAGTAGGTCATGCACCTAATTACCCATTCTAAAATTTATACTACCGTCCTTAAAAAAGCAAACCTTTCTTTATCTCAATCCCGTATTTATGTTTCTCCATACCTTGTATTATATTTTTTAATTCATTTTTTAAATATTTTTATTACATGTTCTCTTTTTTATCAAATGGATTATTAATTACCGCATAATGGTGAACCATATCTTCATGATAAAATCAGGTTTTCTTAATTCTTTGAAAGTGTTTGATTCTCCTCAATATCTAGTCAACAACACTATCCCCGCTTTCTCAGTACGCTCTATATATGGTAATTCTAGTATTAGAAAGGATGAGGTCTGCGGAATTCATATATTGTCTGAGACTATAAAATAAAATATATTTACAAATTTGTTATAGAGATTGGTGTTTTCTGATGTGGAGTCTGGACGTTACGCTGCATATATTTATATAAGTATAACAAGTGAAGTGTCGCTTATGTAACAGGTCGTTTACATTACAGGTATTAAATAGAATAAACATCTCTTTTCTTAAATTACTTCCCCAATTGATTGATTTATATATGTATATGCATATAT
>NC_068981.1:68629780-68633319 GCF_001194135.2 Octopus bimaculoides
ATATATATATATGAATGTGTATATATATATATATATATATGTGTGTGTGTGTGTATGTGTATATGTATACATATATGTATAAAGTGAGAGAGAGAGGGAGTGATAGGGAGGGTGAGAGAAAGAAATGCTAATAATATTGATATAATGCTTTCAAATAAATGCATTTTGAATAATCCTTTCAAGTTCTGTAGGAAAATGTAATCTCTTCGTTTATTTGGTTTCAAAATCTTATTGATAGCATTTAATTTAAAATGCATTGCAAATGGATTTCTGATGCACTGAAAGGAAAGCGATATATGAAACATCACTGTTGTCTGTATCATATATTTCAATCTACTAAATTTAACAATATCGTTTAACTTTACATGATGTTTTAAAATATGATGTTTTAAAATATGATGTTTTAAAATATGATTTACTTATAAAATGTGTCCTTAATTTATGAAAACTTTACTCATTAGAAAATGGCCCTTATAATCATAACGCGAAAAAAATCAAAAAAACACCTAAAAGTCTTCATCTCCGTATCTCCTTTTTTGCTGGGCGTCTGTGTTTCTCATCATATAGTCAGTCGTCTGGCATGTCATCCCATCAAATTATACGATTTACTTTGTTTCTGCTTTTCTGCTCATAGATGTTCCTCCTCTCGAAAAATTCTTTGCGACGTTGTGATATCAGAATAATTGATATCGACAAAGTATGTATTGCACGTTACTTTCTTCGAAAGATTTTTTTAATATCACATGTGATGCGTCAGTAGATAAAATATTTCTCAAATCGTTATGATATTGTAAGATCTAAGTGAAATTTTAGCATTATCTTGGCACAGAAATTCAGCTATATAAAGATATTACCTCCGCAATGAAAACGAAATTGAATTAGACATGAAATAAATCATACGCTCGTAACCCTTAATTTATTAAAGAATTAGCCACCTAAAAGTTTACACACTTGGAATTATAATCGTATGATATCTTGAATATTATTTTGATTTTCTGCAAAGTCGAGTGAAAATAAATAATTGAAATGCTTGCTGGAATATGTGGAGAATAAGCATTTTCATACTCCAATTAACAGATTGTAATTTACTGAGCTAGTTTATTATTTAGATAATTTATTGAGACATACTTCATTAGCAGCTTCACATTTAATGCATATATTAGAAAATTACGAATAATTACTCATTGAAAGAAAATTAATTCACATTTCCTTAAGTAAACACTGTTAGCGCGTTATAGTCGTACCAAATAGGATGATGTAATTTAATATGGGAAAATGTATTGGAAAAGGATTAGCGCATAAGTGAACTGCAATAATACATATAAAGAAAATCAGGAACTCAGGAAGATGTATAACAAGTCATTTTAACACGAAGATATGACACTTATTTACGCCCCAGTAGGAAACTGGTAAATTTGACATCCTACAATAAATAGATATGAATTTGCACATAGCACGGAGGCACACAAGCACAGACAGCAGGGTTCAACTACCTCTTCCTATCTGCCAGGGTAGTGATAGTATTAGTACATAACGTTCGGGTTTAAAAAGAAAATGCAAAAATCTTCGCCTGATATATTTTTCCCTTTCCAATTTCACGCTAAAATCTGTCGTCACAAAACAACATGGGAATTATTAACTTTTCAGCCGCTTGGAAAGCAACTCTGCTTAATTACTGCTCACACTGAAGGATTCATCTAAATCAATCATTAAAACATTAGTCCCTTATATGGTGTGCTACAGATTTAGGAAATCACAAATAAGTAGTGCTACAAGTATAGTGAAGGATGTGTGAGTGTGTGTGTGTGTGTGTGTGTGTGTGTGTGTGTGTGTGTGTGTGTGTGTGTGTGTGTGTGTGTGTGTGTATGTGTGTGTGCGTGTGTGTGAGTGCACGTGTATGCTAGTTGCGTGCAGTGTATTTGTATATTATGCGCACCACGGATAACATAAAAATACGCTAATCGCAACCAGCATACACACACTCTCTCACACACACACTGTGCCAATTTTTATACTCTGCTGCCTTCAAAGGCCTCATCTTCTATCTTTCTCCCAAGATCGAACTTTGCTTAGGAGAGACAATCATAATATCGCAGCATCCACTCGGATAATACCAATGTTGGTTTTTGACTTCTAATTTAGTTTAAAAGTATACATACATAATACAAATACCACATAATAAGAAACCCATAAAATGACTTATTTTATAACTATCAATGTTGCTCAGTCTTTCACAGATCTCGATATAAATTACCTGACATCTCGGGATCCAGAATAAACCTCTCTACCGTCATACTTCACATAAAAAACATATTTTATATCAATACCTCTTAATAAAAAAAATAAAAAGTTAAAAGCGAATTTCAATTTAAACAATTAGTTGTTTTTCGTTTTATCAACATGTTTGGAACGGCAAACTAAATGCACTGTATTTGGTTAATACATTTGAGCATTTGCAAATACAGGAGTATGAAAGATAAGGTAAACTTTCCTCTACTGCAAATTCAGATATTGTAAATATCTAATTCTGTACGAGATGCACCTGGAGAGCCTATGAATGTTCCTTCTGAAAAGTATGTTCATAACAATTAATAGGAAATAGACTCCTCATCTATGATTGGAAGCCTCGAGGTCTCCAAACATTATAAATAATATACATAACACTCTTTATAAGACGTATTATCTATTCATCTTTTATGAATCCGCATAGCTGCATGCGAAGTATAATTCTTTCGTTTTTGCGATGAGAAAATAGCCTAATTATTTAAGCAAATATTTAGTCATCTTGATGGATTATAGTAACGACAGCTAAATTTTATAAGTGGATTATACAAACCAAAAAATTAATTGTCAGCATATATGTACATAATTCACACATGTAAACATTGAATATGTAACCAATCGCTGCTAAACACTCATCCCGTTTAATCAACGCTATTGATTTAAACTATCACTAAATAACAAACATAAAACATGCTGGAATCATGTATATTTACACAATAAAACCATATAATTTTCGTTTACTCCAATTACCACACAGTCATCTAACTCCGTTTGCCATTTATTTCTATATCTCCCACATAACATGCTTATGTAAAAACAAAATTTAATAAAAAAACAAAGCCAGTTAAATTAAGTAAAATGTATATTTACATACCAATAGTAAATTCTTTATGATTCTTACCTGGAAAGACAAAAGAAATAAAAACTGTATTTAATATATTTGGCAACGTATAAATATTGACTTAACATTGTAAAGTAAAAACAAAAATAATCGGTGTATTCCTCTCAAAATCCCACATTTCCAATATACAACGTATAAAATGCATTTTTTTTTTTTTACATATGCGACCCATGGAACGCAATTATGTGCTTAATAATTTTGTCTTAGCTGCTATTGACAGCCTATTTTCTTCACAAAAATGATCGATAAAATTCTGTTTCTTTACTATATCGCACAAAGAAAACAATAGAGTGCAAATACCCTCTGCTCTGGGATTCCTGAAAATACAGCCCCACACTTCTCGGCAAAAAATAAA
>NC_068981.1:68633329-68642029 GCF_001194135.2 Octopus bimaculoides
ATATAACATATATACATACACATGTATGTGTGTGTGTATCTGTGTGTGTGTGTGTGTGTGTGTGTGTGTGTGTGTGTGTGTGCGTGTGTATGTGTGTGCGTGACTGTCTGTGTGTACACAAATACAGGAGGAAGATTATAATGAGATGTTTGATTAGGTAACTCTCCGCACTATTAAACCGTAGGTTAATTTATGCACATCTGAAGTATTTCATCACATATTTTTAGACAATACTATAATTATTTTAAATTCAAGTGAACTTAGCTAACAGAATCTTCCGTGTTCAAGTTCAATCGAGGTCAATTTTGATTTTCATCCTTACGCGATCGATAAAAAATAACCAGTCAAGCACTGGTATCGATATAAAATATCATCGAATAACCATTCTCCCTCTCTAAATTTCAGGCATTTTGCCTGAGAGAAAATTATGCGAAAGAGATACCTTCCTCTTCTTCCTGCTACTATTCCACGAACAACTCGTACGCCTTAAAAGTGAATCTGGACATTCTGCATCTGGCAAACTTTCTTAAATACCAATCTTAAAAATGTTTGGACAGCCAGAAGTTCGCTTATTGCATGCAGTGTAAGTGGCCCACACGGATATTACCGAATCCAAAATTTCATATCTGGTATTCAGTAGTGTTGTGGAATACTTAGACCTATGTAGAACATACGATATTTCAGCTACACATGATTTGCATTTCTTTGGCTCATTAACATATGACATGATTTTCCCTACGATCCTCCACTTGCAATTGTACGTAGGACGCACACCACACACAGACATATAACATCATTTTATCAATTACAACAAATACATGTATGTGGACAAACATGTGGACAATTATACCAAATGCAAACATTTGGACAAACATGTGGATAATTACACCAAATACAAACATGTGGACCAATTACTTTTGGCTTGCGGACACCACTCTCTCTGTATTGCGCAACTGCTTCGCAGACTTGGTCTTTTCTCCGTTGAATTATTGTAAAACAACTATCTTAATTATGGCTTTACCTGTAAAGCACTAAATTTGATGTGTACGACTATATTTATATGGATGCCATTCCACCCATGTTTCAAGAAGTTATTTCAAGACAATCATAATCTATCCATCGCCCGTTCCTTGCAAATTTATACAATACCGAGTGGATAATTACATTCCATAGTATCGGAATCAATAAAAATATCTGCCAGTCATGTAATGTCGTTGATTTAATCCTCGTTTTAATTTTTATAAAAATCAATATTTCGTTAATAAAGATAAAATATTATAAATATCATTCAGCGCAAGTTTTTTATCACATACTTCTACACACATTCATTACTTAATATTCAAATACAGTGGCATACTCGAGAGTTCTGACCGTTACTAGATGCACAATCAGTGCCATATAAATGATTTCAGCTTCTGTTTTTCAGTGTTTGATTGTTCACGGTCTATCGATTCTTGATATTGTTCTTATCACTGCATTCTGTCTTCCATAGAATATTCAAATCTGCGAGAAGATCTTATTCTGATGTCTTAAATCAACATAGCATGACGTTAATATTACAAAATCTGTTCTCCGTACATCTGTACAGAAATGCATACCTGCATATTGTCATAGAAGTATAGAGTAGAGGCCATAATGTAAGGATCAGTAAGAACAAGTGTATTGAAATATTTATTATAGAAGATTAACAAAACGTTGAGACTAGATATTTTACACATATTTAGATTTATCTAATATCTATCTTTCATGATTGGAATAAATATTTCGTAAGTTATGAGATAAACAAATTATCTTCCAAACTGCAACGGCCAGAATTTCAGAGTCACTTAGAAAATCAATGAAAAATGGAACAAGAACAAAAACGGTACTCTTAGTATTAATATTTTGTGAACATCTCTTTACTATCAATGACTTCCTGACATCCGTTACCACAGGACTGAACTAATTTCTTGCAAAACTATGGAGTAATACTGTTCCATTTGTTTTTCAATAATTCCAAGTGTTCAACTTGGTTCTTTGGATTACTCCTTCGCGGTCCATCTTCACAAATATTCCAAATGTTTTCAATAAGTTTGAAATCAGGATTTTCAGGTGGCTTGTCCATGAAATCAACCCCTTAATTACTCAAAAAATCTTTGACTCTCTTCGCAGGTGCGATAGAGTGCTTTGTGCTACAGGAAGATAAGAGGTTGAATTGATGAGGATCGGAGATGTGGAAGGGCGTACTATCTAAGAATCGGCTTGTAGATTTCAGCATTGACAGTCTCTTGTAGGCAAATACGTGGTTAAGGTCTAGCAGCAGGGAACACACCCCATAGCATTTCACTGCCTCCTCCATATTTCAGTGTCTTCTTCATACATGCACGACATAACCTTTCGCTACTTGTTCGTCGGACTTATGTCCCACCATCGGAACCAATCACATTAGACATTGATTCATCGCTAAAATGAACCTGCATCCACTAATCTTTTGTCCAAACCACAAGTTCGTGAACGAAACGAATACGGGCTCTTTGATTCTTCTTGGAGATTTTTTTGTGGGTTTCTTTGCCGGTGTTCGTTGACATCGGAAGTGGAGCTTCGCGGGATATCTCAGCAGCACTCTTAAACCGGCCCTTCAGTGACATTCTAACCATAATACGAGCCTGTCTTGGTGACCTATTACGAAGTCTATTGGTTTGGGGTTTAGCATCTGTCGAGCTACAATTCGTTGCACAATACTTCTAGACCTTCCTACAGTAGTTGACCGTTTAGTGATGGCACGCAATCCTTTGATTTTCATTACAAGACAGACACGAGTCGTCTCTCACAACGCGCCACGTTGAGTGTTGAATATTCCACTAATGTAAGATCATAAGAAGTTGCTGTTAGCTTATAAACAGTCTTCTAAACAACAAATACCTCGGTTAGTACATTTTTTTCTAAGTGGCCCTTAACTTTTAGCCCCTGTAATTTGGAAGATTGTTTCTTTCTTTCCCCATAACTTAATAAATATTTCTTCCATTCTCTTGAAATTTTCAAGAAAGATAGATATTAAATATATATATAAATATGTGTAAAATAACTAGTCTCAACGTGTAATTCTTCTAAAATAACTATTTCAATGGAGTTGTTCTGACTGACCCTTATATTCTGGCCGCTACAGTGCATACACGCGTAGATAAATGCATGCACATACAAACCTTGATCATATATGCAAGTATGGACGATGGGGAATAGACAAAATTAATAGGAATTCGGACAAACAATTTACTATTCAATATTTACAATTATTTAGCATCTCATATTCAAAATAAACACCCTTCAAACTCATATTATGTCAGCAATATAATTGAATGGTTTTTGTAAATATTTTCTTTGCCTTGGTTAATTTCAACCCCCAGTGCATTTTCAGGTATTCGTCATATAAGGATTTTTAATGATGTACCATGAAATTTTATATCCCAAATTTTAGCTCCTGTTTTTCCGTTTTCAGTAGCGGTAACAAAATACAACAACAAGTACAAAAAGCTACGAGATTTCAAGCATCTTCACATCGCACCACCAATTCCAATTCCGACGATGACGAATAAATTCCCCTTGTCATCTGTGCAACACTGGACAAGCAACTATAACACCACATAATCTTCAGTTCATAAGGAGAGGATGTGAAATGAAATCAGTAGGGAAAGAAAGCGCAGAGAGAGAGAGAGAGAGAGAGAGAGAGAGAGAGAGAGAGAGAGAGAGAGAGAGAGAGAGAGAGAGAGAGAGAGAGAGAGAGAGAGAGAGAGAGAGAGAGAGAGAGAGAAAGAGAGAGAGAATGGAAAATTAATATTCACCCATAATAAAATCAAGTAGAATGAAGTAAGAATGGTGACGAAGAACGTAATTTTTCGAGAACACGTATTCTCATAACTTCAAGCAGCAAAAGAGACATTGATAGTGGATTTGAATAGACAGCAGGGAGATAATCAAAACATATGTTGCAGGAGACAGGCTTCAGCTATGTGGCGGACACAAGCAATATACTCCTTATTAGAACCAATTTAAGAGATTATGTGTTGTCATGGATTAATCATCAGACGAACGTGCATCTATGCCTATTCTTACACTCACCAAAACTTAGCTATTTTTACCATCGGGATTCAAAATTAAGAGGACATTCTGCAGGAGAAATACGAACAAAAGATAGTTCATATGGAAACGTGCCGTAGGTCGTTTTGCAGCCCACACTGTTTACGTTATTTTTCACTAATTTTATTTATTTTATTTTAAACAGTATTTTGTTGTAACAAATTTCTCTTACCATACAGTAATATTAAGCCATGTTCATATATCTACGAACATCCCTATAATTCCGATTTGTAAAGCTTTGTTGCATGTATTAATAGCCGCTGGTGGTATAGAATGTACTCTGTTTTTCTTCTTTTGCATTATCATCATCATCATCATCATCATCATCATCATCATCATCATCATCATCATCATTGTTATTTTTTATTTATCACAGGTTTTGCTGGAGCTACTGGAGTCTTGAATGCATAGCGGGCTTACTACCTGCAGCCTACGGTATTATTATTATTATTATTATTATTATTATTTTCATCATCGTCATAGGTGTTGAGCTGGCAGAAGCGTTAGCTCGCTGGAAGAAATGCTTAGCGGTATTTGCTACGTCCTGAGTTCAAATTCCGACGAGGTCAACTTTACTTTTTATCTTTTCGGGGATCGATAAATTAAGAACAAATACAACCACTACTAGGCAGCAAAGTCTATATTTGTTGTATCACCTTGAAATTTTTCTATGACAACTAACACAAGATAGTTTTTGTGTTGTATGCGTACATAGTTAAGACTAAAATATGTGAAGACAAAATCATATTCAACATGAAAATATATAATCGGCAAAAAGTGCATTAGTCATTATTAGCCGAATTTGGAAGATAAATCAGTATGATGATGCTTTATATAAATATTTATGAAAATACAAATGAAGATTTATAGGAAAGCAACGACAGAAAAAGTAGCTCCAGGGCCATATTCATATTTATGTGTTTGTAATAAGTGACTATATTTGATACATTGTACAACAGTTATGATTTCTTCTATGTCTTCGCCTAATATATTGTCCGTGCTTACATTTACAGAAACGAAATTACTACTGGATTACTATAAATCCCCATATTAGCATTATTTGTTTCTTTATCGAGTATACATTTTACGAAATGGCTCGTAGACATACAATTTATAACTGCTTTGTGGTGACATTGTATTCAGGCATTGAAAAGTAGACAATGTTCGTGATAATAATCAAATATATTTGGGTGGGGGGCAATATAAGCCACCATATTCCCAAACAGCTTTGCAACGATAATTTCAAGAAAGCATTTGCGGACTATATATTTTCATCATTTAACCATCAGGCACTTGTCAACGTTTTATTTAATAACCTCGGCATTTATTCCATGACAAGCTTAGCATAGATAAGAATTTAAAGTTTTGTAGGTTCCTGGGTAACTTGCTATCCACATCACATCTCATTCCTTGTACAATTATTTCGTTTACAATTGAGAGAATATAGATATGTGTTAATACGTTTTCGAAAAGTAATATAATAGCATAACTAACACTGGTTTATTCAAGTATGCGACCCGATATCTATTCCTATTTAAAGTCATTTCCCTGTGAAGTTTGGCGTATTCCCTTTTTATGACTAAATCTTGCCTTACAAAGGAAACATGTGAGACATTTTGCATCGTTACCTAATGACTGCAATAAATAGATGTGATATCATACTTAACATAGATACAAACTGTTCAGGCAAGATACCGTAAACTTAGTCCGAGATAAAATGTTATGTACATGTGTTAGATATAACGTCTATAGGAGGGAAAAAAGAAATCGACGCCACAAAGTATAAGGAGAACATCAGATTCATATCAACCTCGTTCGAAGGTGACCAAAAGATGTGCTGCAACTATATGCCTGTACAGAGTATATTATCTACTATATCCGGAAGTGGTAGTAATACTTGTAGAGATGTTGCAAATAGTTGCCGAGCTGAATTTAAATAAATCTAAAAAAACTCCTAGTTTTACATATTTGAATTAGTATTAAATTTCGAGACAGCCTGAGAACCATTCGCAATATCGCTGAATATATAGTTCCTTATTTTATACATAGCAGGCACCATATTTCGTCTGGTCATGTAGCTACATGTGTTAGTGAGTAGTGCACGTATTCTGCAAGCCCAGAATGATTGCTCGTCTCCTACGAATATACACGCCCCCCCACTCATTCTCATACACACACACACACACACGCACACACACACACACACACACACACACACACACACACACACACACACACACATGTATTGGGTTTTTATCAACGCATCACGTTTGGAAGTATTTTAACGTGGATGAACTCCGCAGCGTAGTATCTTGATTGTTAGCGGTGTCTATCTTAATTTAATATTTCTCTCTGCAAGCGCTGGAGTATAAGAGCTATTATATGAAAATGTATATGTATGAAATGTACTAATATAATAGAAAGTAATTAAATTTGTAAATTTATGTAGACTTTTATTATCTCTCGTACTATTTCAAATATTTTTTTCCTAATACTTTTTGTTTTCATATTTATAATTCTAAATTATCTATCATTCTTTATCATTGACTTCTGTATTACTTTTATTCCTGTCTCTATACTTCTCTATTAATATTATTCCTGTCTCTGTACGTGTTGAAGGTTAAGTGAAATTCACATTTGCTTTTGCTTGAGGTATGTTTAACGGACATTTAAACCGTATATTATTTGCCTTCTTCTTTTAAACAGAACAATTCAGTTGACCAATCCCTGAATAAGCGACTCCTTTCAAGAGCCTATACATTTTATTCCATGGAACTACATCCCAGAGCATACATTAGTATATATATATGTTTGTCTATTTTTGTATGTAATAATCCGCTTCTCGCACTCTCTGTAGCCATATATACGTATATACTTGCTTCAGTGATTTGACCAGCGTCTATGCTGGAGCACCGCCTTTTAGTTGAACTAATCGATCCAGGAATTATTCTTTGTAAACCTGTTATTTATCCTGTCGGTCTCTTTTGTTTTCCGACGGACATCTTTCAGTTTCCGTCTACCAAATCCATTCACAAATCTTTGGTCGGCTTGCGACTACAGCAAAAGACACTTGCCCAAGCTTTCACGCAGTGAGACTGAACATGGAACCACGTACTTGGGATTGAGGAAAGGATTTTATAGCATCAAGGATTTATATTGTATGTTATTTCTAATATTCGTATTCGTCTAAGTTGTCCATATGCAAATCAATGAGGGCTATGTAATTTTTGTAGGTCATTCTTACTTAATTTACATAAATTACGTTGACATTAAATGTCTTCTACTTTCCTGCATATGTTTGTGTCTATAACCCTAGGGATTTTTGGAGATTGTTTAGAAGAAATGTCTTATAAATGAAGTATATCGTGTCAGAAATATGTGTGCTCCAGTGACTTCATATTCTTATCTCAAGATAATAAACCTGTCCATTTCTTTAAATGTATCTCAACTTTGAGAATTCTAGAGAGAGTCGATCATTACGTCTTCATATGTGGCGCTGTTCATATTATCTGTTTAGTAACTGCGACATATTGAGCAGGCTGAGGTTATTTCAATGAATCAAGAATTTATTCTATATAGCTTTTGACATGCCTGTATTTGTCTATGTTGTTCATATATTTGGCAGAATCAAATGTGAGCTTAATACATACGTGCACTGAGGAGGCAAGCTAACAGAATCGTTAGCACGCCGCGCGAAATACGTAGTCGTATTTCGTCTGTCTTTACGTTCGGAATTCAAATTCCGCCGAGGTCGATTTTGCCTTCCATCATTTTGGGGTCGATAAAGTAAGTACCAGATGCATACTGGTGTCGATCTCTCTCTCTCTCTCTATATATATATATATATATATATATATATATATATATGTGAGTGTTTGTAAGTTTGTGTGTCTCTGTTTTTTCCCTCTAGTATTGCTTGACAACCAATGCTTGTGTGTTTATGTCCACATCACTTAGTGGTTCGGCAAAAGTCACCGGTAAACGTACAAAGAATAAGTCCTGCCATCGATTTGCTCGACTAAAGGCGGTGCTCCAGCATGGCTGCAGTCAATTGACAAACACACACACAAACGCACACACACACACACAAACACACACATACAAACACATACACACATACACAAACACACACACACAAACAAAAGAGTAAAGAGTATACTTTTTTTCTATCCCAATCTAAGCATCTGCAAACGTACACACACGTGTTTGTTTAGCACACTTGCCCTACAAAAATCTCATATTCTTACATTCCGACTTTCTCTAAGCACAAATTCTAAACATATAGTACTTATCGCTTGACTAAAACGAAAAGATGGCAACCTTCCTTATACCTGCCGTAAACATTCTATGTTTTCGATAACATTGCCCGAGATTAATCTACATGCCATTCAACCTTATTCAAACAAATATTTACACAGACAGACACGTACTACGATCTACAACATATATATATATATATATATATATATAAATTACGTAGAGATAATGAAAATTTCAGTTTCTTAAGCGTCTATTGAAAGCCGCTCGAGAAAGAGAATAATTGAAATCACAGACTATAGGAATTTAGAAAGATTATTGTGCACTTGG
>NC_068981.1:68643417-68648225 GCF_001194135.2 Octopus bimaculoides
TATATATATATATATATATATATATATATATTTGTAGTTATATAAATGCGTTCGCTAGTAGTTTGTCCCTAAAATATATCGCTGTACTATGTTCGACTATTACCCATCAAAATACATTCATAAATTTCATAGATTTCAAGCTATTTACAAGTCACAGCTGATTATTTACAGGTGTAATGTTACGATTTGTTTCAGATATGATTCTGCCTAAAGCAACACAGAAATAGGTTCATTTACGCTATGTGTCGAACAGATAATACCAAGTTTATTCTACGCGACAGCATTTCCATGCCTAATACTAATTCTTTATTTTTGCTATATCTAGCAAAATGAGCAACATTGAAATCTAAAAAGCAGTTGATGATATATAACTCTAAATTTAGATAGTTAAGATATTAAACAGGAACAAAACTTATTTCAGAATTATTTTCCACGGAAGCATAACTATTATATAACTAATATTATGTAAATTGGGCAGGTGGTTTGAAATTTTGGGCTAGAGGTCAACTCGATTACTAAGCTCGACTCTATCTACCTCAAAAGGATCAAAGGCAAAGTCGACCACGATGGAATTTGATCTCCGAACGTAAATGCCGCTAGGCAAGTTGTCTTGTGTGAAACTGTTTTTATGAAAATGTTTTCTAAAAACTGATATAGATATTGTAGTCTGCTTATTATCTATTGCATACTAATTTTCAACATTTTCAATGCTGTCGTAATGGCAAATAATGACATGATACCTTTCTAAACATGAATCCATCACGATTAGATGTTCTTGAGATTTGTATAATACACTATACATTATTTTTCACTTGCTTAAAAGCAACTCAATGAAGAAAAGAAGGCAAATACTGTATTAAATATCGTATTCGTTTGAGCAAGTATAGAACCATTTCTATAAATGCTAAATAATGAGCTATTTTGATAGTATACACAGGATTTTTTTCTTGTTCATGTTTATTTTGGATATTAAATTCTATCCTTTAAAGTTTATTGCACCTTAAACATAATTGTGTCAATAATCCTTTTTTATGGGCGAATCTGTGCTACCATTTTTTTCCTATTTTGTAGCTATTCTAGCTCTACAGATAGAACATTATACGTTTAAATAACACGATTCCCGGAAAATTTCGCATTAATTATATACTGAATGCGCATGCGTTCGAAAGTTATGATCTAATAACTTTACATACTTATGACAAAGAATATTCAGTCATATATCAATATATTACGAATTCTATTTAATAGTTATCCGATAAATACATTATTCAAACGAAATTTGGTTTGTGTTTCCTATAATGACATTAAATCTAAGACATAATCGAAACATTCTATCTAATTATCGATGCTACACTACTAAGATGATGTTTTGGCGAATACTAAGGTAATAAACAAAATTCAAAAGCAAAATACGGTACATCTAATTGATCAACAGAACATATTTAGTAGTAAGTAAATAATTTTCGACCAAATACCAAAATAGCCCAATGTGATTTGATAAAGGCTACAGTCATAATTGCAACTGGCTTCACAATTCGCCGAGATAAAATTTTGTAACTACGGGCAGCTGTCCTATGAGCACAGATTGAGTTCCTGTTTGGCAGTAAAATCAAACATGTCTTTAAGGATAATAAGTTTCAAATATAATTTACATTTATGATTTACAAAGTGATTTTAATTATTTTCGCGGTTTTATTGAGCTATAATCCATAGTAGTATATTTGAATCTATTCCATCTCAATCACAGATTTTTCAATTATATTTTTTACTAAACAGTTTGAAACTTCGAATACTGCTAGAATTTCTCACGTAGAATACGTTTTACCCGAAACGTTTTTGATAAAATTTCCTATGTTAGAATTTGTCGTAATTTGATAATTTCATCCAATGAACGACATGTATTCAGTGGATGAAAGCTACTGCTATTTCAGATAGTAATCGAAGAGGAACAAATTCCGAGTCATCTCTACTAAATGTTACCAATCTGTTCTATCCGCCACCTTTACTCTTCCTTCCTTTCTAGTCAGTATTGTGCATTCCTTAAACTTTTCCTCCCTTATACACTATCAACTAGCAACCAGCAAATGAGCTTGCCACTGCTACTACAATTACCAAATTTCTGGTGTATAAGCTGCTATTTGTTTCGTTTTACCTTCTTGTTTCGAGAGTGTCTTTTTTAAATCGAAAAAATACTTTTATATTTATTTCTTTATTGCCCACAGGGGGCTAAACATAGAGGGGACACACACGGACAGACAACGGGATTAAGTCTGTATATTTTACAAATGAGTCACATTCCTTTTCCTACCCTTATTTTTCTACCCTATCGCGATTCACCTGTCGCGGTTTATCGTTTAAGCTTACGCTGAATCTTCCGTTGTGTTGTTTGGCAGATATTATAAAATAAATATATACAAATTCTAAAAAAAATAATAAAAAAATTATACAGTAGAGCACTGTTTCTACTACATGGATTTACACCTATCACGGGGAGCTTTGGAAAGTAACACTAACGATAGCGAGCGATTACTGTATTTCGAATTTCCATTCTTAGTGAAAGTTGATGATAAATTATTAAATATTTGAGTGTACCATAATCTAGTGCTAAAATTATGGTTTTTCGAATTTTGGCTCCTCTAAGATCTATCTTGTATTAAATTTCAGAATAACTTTTCATAACAGCAGTTCATTTCTGAAGCAAACTAGGATATAGGCCGAAATTAATCTTGTTCATGACAGAAGGAAAACATTTCAAGTAGATATTTATATACAACAATATTTCAGATGAAATAAAGCTGCGAGCTGGCAGAATCGTTAGAAGGCCGGACAAAATACATTTCGTCCAGCTTTAAATTCAGAGCTCAAATCCCGGTGAGTTTGAATTTTCCATTCCTCCTGTGGTCAATAAAATATGTACCTGTTGAAGGTCGACTTTTCCTCAGTCCCCAAATTGCGACTTCGGTTTGAAAACCAATTTTTCTAGTATCAACTAGCAGACTTTTCATTATAAATTAGAGCTAGTAACATCATACTTTAAAAAAGAAAAAAACTACTTCAGATGCCAATAGAAAAACTACAAAGGACAAATAAATGATTTTCTCTTTAGTGAATTCGATTGATACATCTACAAACGCGCATTAATATATGTGAGTATACATATGTGTGTGTGTGTATACACACACACAGACATATGTACGTATATATATGTATGACTGTTAAAGTCAAACAGCGGAAAACTGTATGCATATTTTTCATACGCATTGGAATTTGTTAAAAAAAATATTCGTTGATGCATATTCGATGTTATTTAATGCCTACGTAAATGACATATTTACTACATTAGATACGGTTATCTTGATATCCTAAGCCTAAAACGTTTCTCTGTATCGTGTTGTCTTTCTCGCACGCATTCTCTCAATGTTTCCTTTCTCTTTCCCGCTCTTTTTTCCCGTTGCTAACACTCTATCCTGCCTACACTCATTATGTTGCAGATCGTATGTCCGGTTCCTATATTGATACTTCACTTCCCAACTGGCTAAGTATACAACCGTTGTTAATTTCATATTGCTTGTATAGCTTACTTTTGGGTTTTTAATCGTAAGACCTTATATTTCTTACAACGAAGCATACTCAGTATCATTTTTCTAAATTTAACATATCCGTTTATTTTAGATATTAAAACTTATCTGAATATGTTCATACTGACTCAGTCGCTCGCACGCGCTCACACACTAACACAGACACGCACACACACACACACACACGCACACACACACACTCGCACACACACACGCACACAACATACACATAGGTATAAAGCGAAATGAAATGGAGATCACATAGTATATACGCATTGTTTCATTGATAACATGCATAAAAGAGATTACATAAACCTAACCATAGATAGAAAAAAAAATGCATTTCTTGAAGAAATTGTAGAGCTGTTTTAAAAATACAGTGATTTTTTGTAATATATTTCCTAGGAATATTATATCTCTCCGTTTGATATAGATATCAGCTCGAAAAAAAAAAACTGAAAAACACACTTATTTCTTCCAATAATTTATTGAGATGTAGGTCGTCTAGTAATAATTACACATTACAATGGATCCCTCTTCCTTCGCACAAGTTACACAATTGGTAGATGCATCTTTTACTATGTCATCTCTTCATTTACTTCGGATTGGTTTTGCAATCTATAGGTATGACACTTTGTTTTTTACTACTATGACTGAGCATATTCTCAAACCCTTCTTACATGTTTCGGAATATTCAATTTATCTCTTACTTTGAGTAGAAAGTTATAAAGTTACGAACTTCTAAAGCGTTACTATAGATTTATGTTCATACTTGCAATTGCCGCTATATAAAAAATAATTGATGCCTCCAATACATCATTGTAAATCTAGCCCCAATAAATCTGTATTAGATAGTGTTGACTCCGCAAAAATAACATACATCCCTAACACTATACTCAACCATTTTCTTGAGCAATTAAGTCGTTACATTTATTTCGCATAATATCATTCGCTATAGTAACATTACCACTAATGACAAAAATTACACGTTTAATTATCTCCTGCACAGATGTTTTACGTAGAATAAATAGAGAGTATGCTGCATTCAATAAGGAATAACCGAATTCTTTCCTGATTCAGAAAACCTCTTAGCAAACAGCATGACAACTGTTGATAGTAAGTAACACATTGAAAATAAGAACTAGAATCGGTATAATTCAATAATCAGTTCGAAGCATAACAGGTACTATATTTTCTCTCTCTTTCTCTCTCTCTCTCTCTCTATATATA
>NC_068981.1:68648476-68649817 GCF_001194135.2 Octopus bimaculoides
ATTATTATTATTATTATTATTATTATTATTATTATTATTATTATTATTATTATTATTATTATTTTTATCAATTATTTTTATCAATTATTTTTATTATTATCATCATCTCTAAACCGGAATTTATATATCTCTGACTTTTATATATACTAATTGCAATCTCTAAAAGAAAGAGAATTTTGAAGAAAAATATTTTAATTAATATTTCGAATAAATTTTTGCTATTGTTAATCAGAGTAGTATATCTAACTATACTTGCAAAACGTATGGATTGCATGTCTTTAACATATGGGTTGTTGGCATTTTGTAACTATTGTCCTTTAAGAACATAAATTATCGTCGAATTTAACGGAATTCTCAGTTCCCGAATAGTGTAAGTGTTTCACAATTGTTAATGTTTAGCTAAACGTTATTGCGAGTGTTTAATATGCTTTAGTTGTAACTTATTAAAATGATATGCCGTCTTTTTAAATCAATAACACTATCATACACCGTGGGTGAGTCACGAGAAATAGGAATCAAACGCTTACTTGTAAGACAAAATATGGTGCACGCACGCATAACGAGGAAAGAATTGAGGAAACACAATGTTCAGGTTGACCGATGAAAGCTAAAGTAAATTGCGCAATATATCGTAATACTTGAAACCATTTTCCACCAGAAAATAGACATAGAGGAATTAAATTTCTTATTCAAAGTTGGATATACTCTCAGATGTGATGCTCTAACTGGTTACTTTCAAAGTCATGCCATTTATGGAATACGGAATGTATTCAACTTCAGCAGTATATATTAACTACTCCTTATGTTTGTTCCAGTTTACAAAATAGAAGTATGAGGCAATAAGGGGCCCTTCGTAAAAAAAAATTACGAATTAAAAGCTATGCTTTCTGTATATCCCTAAATGTGCATCTCCTTGTGTTTTGTGTCAGGTTTGCGAAACTTGTGTTACGTATATATGAGTATGCTCATATAAGCGAATAGAAATATACAAGAGTGTTTCCCCTTTAACCTTATTAAAAACACATTCAAATTATTGTCCTATATATATGTGGTGTATATGGTTCACATATTATAAAGTAATCTTTGAATAAATATAACACATATTCATATAATTTTATGTTTCGATAAACACAGTTATGCAAACTTGTAAAACGAAGAATAAAACCATTCTATATATGAGAAATTTGCTATAAATATGCCAGACATTACAAATATTAATAATTCTTCTTTATCATGGTTTGCTTATTGATATTTTTTTAGACATATTTTGCCTTAGAAATAGATTCGAAATGTATGTATTTATATTTACGACTTCCTTCCACTTAAACAAACATTATATAT
>NC_068981.1:68651652-68656902 GCF_001194135.2 Octopus bimaculoides
TATATATATATATATATATGTAAGATATATATATAGCATATATAACGTAGGTACTGTACATTTTAGAGGTAATGCTTGATAAGTGTAAGTACCTGTATATGCCGGATAGTGGCAGAGGTGAAAAAATATATTATAATGTAAATTGAAAACAGAACACAAAGGATTTCGCAGTACACATGTTTCAAACTTTATGCACAAACTGTCATTACATCGGTATATATTGTTGATATAAAGGATGGTTTAAAGCTATCTTCAGCCGCAAGCATTTTCAGTTCAAAGATTACATCACAAAGAAAAAAGAAAAAGAGAGTGAAAAAGGAAAAGTTCACATAGTATTATCCATTATATTAGACTTATCCTTTAAACTGTTATGTCTGCATAAATGTTCGCTGGACTTCAGAAATCTGTCCACTGTACCACAGTTCAGCATATAATATATATTTATAGCATATATATAAATACATATACATATATATAAGTATGTGTGAGTTTGTGTGCGTGCGTGTGTGGGTGTGTGAGAGAGAACATGAGAGAGAGACAGAGGGTGTGTGTATATGTGTTTGTGCATCTGTGTTTGTTCGTGCGCATGTGTCTGCACGCGAATATGTGTATGTATACACATAGGTTGCAGTTTTAGCAACGTCAAGATCTGTATAAAAATAACTTCTGCCATGTGATATTTAGTCCAGATTATGCACAGCACATTAATATACAGCTTATGATTAAAGTCAATATTGACAGCCAAAGTTATTGGAAACTCTTTTCCGTAGTCTTTATTACTAAAGCAAAGTTACTCGGACACATACAACATCAGTGGTTCTAAAACACTTGTGTTATCTTGAACAAGATAAGTAATAAAAATAATTTTGAGAAATGAATAATTTAGATCATTTATTAAATGATAATCATCAGAATAGATTCGCGAATACGAAACCGCACAATCTGTGGCTATTCGCTGTTATATGGAGGTGTGATATGATTTATGAATGCCATATTTCATAAGGTACAATGAATGTACATCGACTTCATATAATGCACATCCCAAAATCTCTCTCTCTCTCTCTCTCTCTCTCTCTCTCTCTCTATATATATATATATATATATATGAATTGGTAAGCAGATTTAGCGGTTATAGTAACCGATTAAGGGATAAATTATCCGTATTTACTATCGGTATATGTTACCTGTGTTATTTCTGGGCATGGCTATGACAGCACCCTATGCTCGTAGTAACAATAGAATAAGGAAAAGTTGATCAGGAATCAAATTTAAATATGCAGAAAATGGAGATCAACTAACAAATCAATTGGACCACATTCGTAGATTATTCTTTTAATATAAAACAACTTGACATAACATTTCTGTGACATAACAATTCTTACGACCGTTTCCGCTTCCAATGTCCGTATGTGTCTAAGAAAGTATTGCGAAAATAATATTTTTCATCTTCATAGGATATTCGAAATAGTACATGGAGCTTCATCAGATTGAATAGAAAAGTGTCCAATTATAAACAAAGGGAAGAGAGAATAAGAAAGAGATCATGGCCTAGAGAAGAGGCCAGGAGGTTCAATATATTAAAACCATTCCATCTTTCATCGTAGGGCTTCGAAATCAATAGGGAAAAGAATGATCTAGCAGTGGTCTAGGGACGAGTTGTTTTCATATAAAATAGAGAGACAAGACGATTTGAAAGTTGTGAAAAGAAGTTAGCAACAAAAAACAAAAAAAAAACGAAAACTATACATGAAAATTACTAACATATCTAGAAAGTTAGCAGTACCTAAATTATTGTAAATAGTTCTTGTTGATGTTTATCCAAAACAATACGATAGGGTTCTTATGATAGTGTACTTAATGAAATATTAGAGAGAACACCACAAGTATCGTCTCTACAATTGGTGAATTGTATTTGAACCAAGGTCAAAAGTTAAAACCGTTTCATGGTTATGCAAATAAAAGAAAAACAAGAACCAATAAAAGAGGACGCGGGAGAAAAGACTATGATATGAATGGTACGAGGTCACTTATCGCCTTCTGAAAGTTGTCGATATAACATAAGTAAAAATAAATAAATAGATAAATACTCTCAGACAAAATACTATAATTTTATAGTTAACGGGAGAAATAGTACAGTTTACATATGAATATATAAAAAGAAACTACTATAATAATGTTGGATTTCACATCCTAGATACCAAATAAAATTCAAGTGGCGGTAATAAAGGAAAAACAAGTATATGTGTACACGTACCTATGAAAATTCCCCCTTATAGGTACACGAAAGTGCAAAAGCACAAAACCACAAGCATGTAAGCGAATAAGGTTTAAGACCAAATCACATGTTAATTAGTACCATGAATATAACTCTCACGTTCTAACAGTTTACTAAATATACTTAATATGCATTACATTATACTAAAATATTTGCTCAGAAATACAACTACTGTATTGTCCAAGTTCAAACCCGTACAATCTCTAATGGAGAAAGGTACCATTGAGTTCAATAAAGTGAAATAAATTCCACAGTGGGGTAATGTTGTTCCTAAGTGGGTAGAAGTATTAAGGTCTATTTTAAGTAGAGAAATACCAATACGTTAGTAGAGAATTATGTCCAGATTACAGCAACTGCCAACAAGCACATCCATGGTATAAAATGTACGGAAAAATAAAATAAAACAAAAATAAAGTTAAAATTCAAATAAAAAATTCGAATTTGAATTGGTTATTAGGGGCCATAATTGTGGTTGAATACCTGCTTCCTCTGTGTTCTCAAATAAGCTCATAAATTAAGTATCCAGTTTTCTTAGAAGGGGTTAGTTGGTTAATAAGGAAGAATAGCTTATTTGGTATAAGATCTCGACAGTTAATACTGGTGGTGGTGGAGGTAGGACATAAACTCAGAATTTGTGTAAACGGAGAGGAGTATTTAAATAAATACGTGCATGGGCCTCGATATAGCTACTAGCAAACCAACGTTAATTAAGGAGTATACGTATAGCCTTAAAATTATTATCAAAGGCTACTATTTCTACGTTTCATTTTATTTTGTGTAGCCCTCATGTAACTCTTTGAAAATGGAACTAATGGTAATATACAAACACACCATATCCAATACCCTAATAATTGTAAACATGTGTCGCCCGATGAGAATACCGGGAAATCGGGTGACATGATCTGGTGCATACTCCCTTTTGCGATGCAAATAAAGACCAATTTTGCTAAGCAAATATTTAACGTTATAAATAAGCTCTTTCATAAGAATAATAGGTATTCGAAATATATAAATAGTAGAATAATAAGGATAGGTTATAGTATTGCGCATAACGTAGCGAGCATCATATCCTCCCTGCATAATAAAAAAAAATAGACAATCCCTACTTAAGTTGAATCAGCAATAGCAAGGACGGTGGCAATGGTAGGAATTAAAACAATATACCCTACCCCAAACTTAGTAAAGGGTATACTCAGAACCATTATAAACCTATCAATCTCAATAGACTTAGCTCTACGCCACTAGAAATCGATTCCCCACACAGCACAATCTATGTGATTGTAGGAATAGGAAGTATTGTGCCCTCGGAAATGCATGTAGAATTAAGGACGTAATTTACCAATGTACAATCAGAATACAATTTAGT
Source organism: Octopus bimaculoides (assembly GCF_001194135.2). NCBI lineage: Eukaryota > Metazoa > Mollusca > Cephalopoda > Octopoda > Octopodidae > Octopus > Octopus bimaculoides. The sequence continues at coordinate 68,655,294 of NC_068981.1, forward strand.
AAAAGAAGTTACATAGGAGCTACCCAAAATGAAATGAAACGTAGACTAGCCACACATCAACATTCTTTTAGAAATAGAAACATAATTAACTCGACTGGATTACATAAGTATATTTGGGAACTCAAAGACAGTGATATTAGCTTCACGTTAGAATGGATTATCCTCGCCACTGTCCCGTCGTATAATGTAAAAAATGGGAAATGTTATCTTTGCATTAATGAATTTTTTAAAAAAATTCTAGCAGCATGACACCCACTATGGAACCTAAGAGAGGAGAGAAGTTAGCTTGCCTGCACACGAGGCGGTTCAACATCGCCAAATATAAATAACATTAGAAACCCTTATACAACCCAAAAATAGGACCAAGAAACTACACCATAGAAATAGTAGCCCTTGTAGTAATTTGAAGGCTATGCATATACCCCTTAAGTAAAGTTAGTTTGCTAGTAGTAATATCGAGCACTTGCAAGTATTTATTTAAATACTCCTCACGTTTACATAAATTCTGAGTTTAGGTCCTACCCACCATGCATATCAACTACCTAGATCTTAAACCAATTAAGCCATTCCTCCTTAATATAACCAACTAAACCCTTGTAAAATACCAGATACATAATTCATGAACTTATTTGAGAACACAGAGAGCATAGGTATTCAGCCACAATTTTATGGTCCGCCAAAACTAATTCAAATTCTGATTTTTATTTAAATTTTAACTTTATTTTTTTATTTTATTTTATTTTCCTGACCTTTTATACCATGGATGTGCTTGTTGGCACTTGCTGTAATCTGGACTTAATTCTCTACCAGCATATTGGTCTTTCTCCACTTAAAATAGACCTTACTAGCACGACGCTCTAACCAATGAGCACAAATGCATGTATATAGCTGTGTTTACATCGTGACAGTTTGTGTTGATTCATCTATATCCGAGTAACATCACTGTTTTGCTAACATAGACCGATGGAATAAGTGTCAAACATAAATAAAGGTTTGGCTTGACAAAAGCCTTCAACTAGATGTTCAAACATGGCCGACGCTCAATGGCTGAAACAAGTATAAGATATGAAAAAGCTCGTGTTATAAGCGTTTGTATGTGTGTGTACAAGCACACACAAATGCACACACAAGCACACACACATATACACATTCAGACGCACATATGTATACGTACATAACACACACAGTATACGTCTGTGTGGAATTAGCAATTTCTCGCGTGCAGTATAAATCTATGGATATTTCAAATATGCTTTTGTCTTTATTTAGCTAAGATATTGCTGATATGAATATATGAGCAGGCACTCTCAGGAAACATGTAAAGATAAATGCACTTTTTTCTCTCTCTTTACTTTCTTACATACAAAGATGTAATAAAAGTAGATGTATATTTTGTCAGGAATACGGCTAGTGTGGGAATTGATGTGGCTGTATGGCATTTAAAAACGAGGAATGTTTCTGAAAAAGATCAGAGAAGGAATTAGTAGAAGAATTTCAGGGAGTGATGATTACATGCGTACATACATACTCATGCACAGACTTATATGCCCGCAGTCAAATGAATTAAACAAGTAAAAGAGTAAAAGAGTATTTATATATATATATATAT
>NC_068981.1:68659129-68660084 GCF_001194135.2 Octopus bimaculoides
TAGGAAGAGAGAGCGATAGAGAGAGAAAGAGAGAGATTCCGACAGAACGAGTTTAATTAATATACATAAAGAGATAGATAATGATTTTAGATTATTTTGCGAGTATCATTACGAATTTCTTGACCCGACCCAGTGGAATATAACTGTCTGACCTCAACGTTATATACTGAATGTGACTGCTGAAGAGAGCAAAGGCTGCAACAGCAGACAGCTGGACGGCTGGTAGTTATTATAGTTGAAATGACAAGATTATAACGAGGTGTTTCCTCAGGACACATCATGCTTCACGTTTTAGCAATTAATGCCATTCTTCATTGCTGTCTGTTGCACACCATAAATAGCACGGTTCTCTACTATTGATAGCGATGCGAATGCCGTCAAAGGCATATCAGAACTATTGTATGCATCAATACACATTTAGTACATTGACACTTAGTGTTTAGGTTGCATACATAACTGGACATCATAATTCCTACCCAGTTAACACTAAACGAGAAACGTAATCGAAATCTATATTCTATCAATTTGATAAATTAAATATTTATCTATAAATCCATTAGTGTTAACATAAGAGATCAGTTCAGTTTTTAATCATTTATTTACAATATATTGTATAACTGAATATTTGAATCAACTCCCTTGTTGTTTAGGTTTTAAATGCATGTGATATTATGAGTGTAATTCAGTGCAACTAAATGCATATGTGCACTGTCATAATATGCGTATGTGTATATGCATGAATACACATGTATGTATTTACATACTTACACATATAAGTGTGTACGTTTGTGCGTGAGTGCGTGTATACGTGAGTGCTTGTGTGCGTGTGCCTGTACCTGTATGCAGTTCAAAATCTCTATAGAAAACTACAGAACAAATCTATTTCATTTGAAATATTGTCTCTATAGATGTCTCTTGGAGACTATCATACGTATATATATGTATGTATATATAT
>NC_068981.1:68661315-68661939 GCF_001194135.2 Octopus bimaculoides
ATATATATATATATATATATATATATATATATATAAACAGTTTTGAATGGAATGGTACAACAATGCACTAACATTTGTTACATTTTTCTTCTATACACACCATTTACATGCAACAAGTTCTATGTGGGTAGCACAACAAGATCCTTATACGTCCGCATCAAAGAACATCTGAAGTTGAGAGCCTCCTCGTTCAGAATACATCTAGACAGATACCGGAACACCGACTAAAGCATAACAGTCACAATTGAGGACAATGAACGAAATTTGGGCAATTTAAGTATAAAGGAAGCATTACTCATACACAGACAAGGACCCCAAATTAATAACAGGCTGAAGATTGGTAATCAATATATTATTTAGCTACATCTGGACGTGTGTAGGTTCATTCTTAATAAAATGCTCATGTATTGTTTATAACAAACAAAAAGAAGGAAGAAAAAAAGAGAAGCTGCACGTATAACATATAGCTAAGAAGCAGCGCTATAGATATACCGACACACACGAGACTGAATCAAAGCCGATCTCACGCACTTCTCATGAGGAATTCCGGAAGGTGCTTCGTGAGACCACTACTGAGATACTTCCGGAACAAAAAAGAAAAACCGTTAGTAAACAGTTTATAGC
>NC_068981.1:68662965-68668029 GCF_001194135.2 Octopus bimaculoides
ATATATATATATATATATAGATGTATATGCTACTATATGTAAATATGATGAACTATTTCGTAGTAATGGGCATTTTTATACAAATATCTACACTGTGTCAGATTCCAATGAAGTATTTCCTTGCTTCCTTGTGATCATTTTCCACAGTATATTTTAAGATAATAAATTGGTTTTGATGAGAAATCTGTACCTTGTATTGGGTACTGTCCTCTCGTAATTTTTATTTATTTTTTATCAGCTAAATGTTATTTATGTATACGGCAATACACCCAATTTCATAACGGTTTGTTGACGATAAAATATTCTTGCCGTTGTTAGGAATCATTTTTCCTACACAAAATATATCTGAATGTCATTTATAGGATATATTCCGTGTATTCTAACATCCATTATCGTACAACCCATTCTCTACTTGGTCATTTTACACTATTTATATATTTTATGTTGTACATGATATTTTGCTGCATCAGTTATCTGATACATCACGTAGCATCGTTTGATTTTTAATAAAATACTTTTATTTACATTTTTGTTATAATATTTGCTTCATTTCCCCGAAGCATTAAAATATTTTGATGCTATTTATACTTAATCACTGATGACTGGAATTCGCTCAAGGCCAATTTTTGCTTGGGTGGGTGTATATTCGATCGATAGAAAAACTCCTTACAGGTACTTAATTTAACACCCAAAAATCGATTAACAGGTAATTCGACCGCTGAATGAGCTGCAATTTAAACGGTGAAGGATGTTCTGATATCTTGATTTCAAACCAATTTTACGGAGATACTTAGATAACGAACAGAAAGTTTTTATACTAATTGGACTCCGTAATGTTTATACATTATAATTACTTATTTCTTAATTTACAATGATAGCTTCAAAAATTTTCAAGAAGAAATTAGATTAGTTTAAGGTGTATATATTGTTAATACAGTATATTCTAATTAATGTATTCTCGTAGTATATGTTGCATTGTCTTCCATTTATATCAGCTCATGTGAAAACTTCAGTAAAACGATATAGTCAGCATTTTATAGTGATGAGATAAAAACTATGAAAATTCCATTCGTGATTTGAAGCATTACGTAAAAATCAATAGATAATCCTTAATCAATGATTGTGTAGTTTGCATGAATTCTTCGAAAACTTCCTCCTGATGATATTCTTAGTAATGTGAATGAGAGATTTCCTTAGGAAAAGCAAGCGCCACAAAATACGTCAGATAAACTCTTCAGTTTCAGCGATTTCAGTAGCCAATGACAGCACACGATTCTGATGACCTTGACATAAAATCTTCTTATGAAATGTTGCATGATTTCTGAAAGGGTGCATCGAATTTGTTTGTGAGTTTCTTCGAATAATTATAGTGCTTCATTGTTACTGAGAATTATTCCGTCATACATGCGCAGCGACTAAAACCCTGACTAAAACTCATACACACACGGGCGTGTATCCGTCTATGTATGTATATACGCACGTATGTATATGTATCACTCCCACAGACACACACGCACACTCTCTTCCTGTATATATATATATACATATATATATATATATATATATATATATATATATATATATATATATATATGCGTTACAGACAAGAAGTATTAAGTTCCAACGACAGTCCGTGTAGGTTGGTGGTAAAATACTTCAGAAGAGGTAGCAACTGTCCGAGAGTAAACCAGAAAAGGGGATGAGAATGTAAGAAAGGAAGAATTTCATTGAGGCAAGATGAAACTGTGGAGTGGGGGCACACACATTTTAAATGGTTTATAAATGTACAAAATCAGGCAAAAGACAGAGGCAAGTGAGGGATCAACATACAAGATGTATTAGTTTGACATCTTAGGAAAAAATGGAAGAATCATTGACATTTCGAGCCTACGCTCTTATACAGAAAGGACTGAAGAGAGAAATTAGATGTAGAGAGACAAAACAAGAATCGTTTCTGGATTAACGGTCGCATATGTTGAATTGACCGAAAGGAAGAAAGAGTTTGGAGACAAAGTTGGCCAGAGAGATAACAGTAACGAGATGAAAGTCTGTGCGTGGAAGCATGTGTGTATATGTACATGTGTATATGTATGTATGGGCGGGTGTGTGAATGTGTGTGTAGATAAGCATGTGTGTGAGTCTGAAGATTATGTGGTGGTATGTATTTGTATGTATGAGGGCATGTGTGTGCCTGTGTGTGAATATGTGTATGTGTGCGAGTATATTAGTCCTCGGACGTAGAGCGATGTCTGCTTGTATGTTCCATTCATTTATTTTTGCCCCATGTCTATGTGTTGGGGGAGGGGGCCATCACATGTGTGCATGATTGAATGTAAACGTGTGTATGTGTAGCATTTACTGTGTGCGTGTATACTTTGGGCAAGCAACGTGCGTACTTGCATGTGATCTTGTGTCATATTTTGATGTGTGTGAGTGTGTAACAGGCAGTCGGACATATGCGGGCGTGTGTGTGTTTGTATATAAAGTGTATGTGTGTGTGAATTATCTTTGTTTACGCGTATGTGAGCGGCTGTGCGTGTCCCTGTTATGTGCTGGTATGTGAATGCTATGCTGTTGAATTATGTGTGTGTGTATGGTGTTGATATTTGTGTGTATATTATGTGTTTGTGGGTAAGTATATATGCGTAAGGGCATTTGGATGTGTGTACTTGTGTGTGTGCGCGCGTTTCAGGCCATCTGAAGCATGTGTGTGTGTTGCAGGGGGTGTATATGAGGGGGTTTTCATGGATGGAGGTTTGAGGTGGAACATAGGTGACGGAATGTAGGGGCGGGGATGTGGGGGCTGTGTGAATATATAAACGTGAATATATAAATACCACGATACATGAGGGGAAGGAAATGACAGTTTGGGAGTTGGTTTGTATAGAGTGGAGAAAAATGACTGTGTGGTGCGACATTTTCTCAACATTTTTCATTCTTTGCTTTTGCCTAGTAAACTTGACATTTCCCTGTATAACTACTCTAATTCATTCTTTAGAATTTTTAGTGAATGACTCTACAATCACAAGTATCTGTTCTTTAATCAAGAAAAGCATCATGCCACAATTCTCAGATCTCTGGTGAAGGATCATCGGTGTGTTACTACTTCTCGGAAGAAGCGAATAACATTCCTGTTTTCATTTAATGATCTACGATATTTGTTAGATAGAAATAAATCACTGTTGTTTTCCGCTCCAATGAAACAATAGAGAAGAGATTGCCTCTCAATCGAAAATAGCTGGGTTCATCTTTATCAGCTTTTATCTGGACTATATTGACAAAATATACACATCCATTAATAGACAGATATTTACGAGTATATGTGAGTACGCATAGATGTACTTGTAAATATATACATATAAGGCATCACAATACCACGAGATTATGGCACAAACACGAAATAAGAAAGTGAATGTTAATCACGCGAAAACACTCAACCTAAAATTGTGGAAATATAATGCGAGTGGCTAACAGTCAAAGTGCGTACAATGAAGATGAATTTTCAAAAGTAAGAAACAAAATAGAAGCTAGCATTTCAGGTGATGCACTTGAAAAACATAGAGGAGAAATTAATAGAGCAGGAAAAAAGAGAAAAATGTCCGAGGCCGAATACAAGTCGTGTGTTCACATGGACTAGGTCAGAATCAAAGCATGTAGTGGAAGAGAATGACCAGATATGGAGGCACATTCTGAGGTTAGTATCAGGTTAAGTGGAGTGGAAGGATGGAGCAATGAAGAGAAACTCAAAAAGAGGAAAAAAAAAACTGTAAGAAGTGAAAGAAAATAGAAAGAGTGAATGAAGAGCCAAAAAAGAAAGATGGAAATGCACTAGCAAGTCTGGAAAAATAACAGATGTAGTGGAGACATCCTGATAGCAGTGTCCATGGAACTATAGATGACTAGAACCATGTAGGTGTTGCCTGGGTTAGATGTTATATACTGTGATAGTTTGAATATTGGAGGATGAAATGTAATGTGTTAGTGTGTAGTTATAATATTATGTTATTAGTATCAATTACCCTAGCGGGTGAGGAACCAAAGCTGAGAATCATTTGTTGTTGTTTTTGAGAGTGGAAAGAATTTGCTTTAGATTCTGCACACACACACACGCACACACACACACACACACACACACACACACACACACACACACACACACACACACATACACACACACTCACACACACACACACACACACACATATTATATATATGTATATATATATTACGCTTACTTTGTGCAGAATCTAAAGCCTTTCGCAGCAACGGATTGAGAAATGTTGGCAATAATCCAATATGTATATCCTTATGCCTATCTAAAACAATGGATATCATTTTGACATTTTGATTCCAATATCTATGTATTTAGGCACCACTATTTGGCAGAATTTGTATTACATTTCACAAAATCTTATTAGGTATTGTTCCACCTTTATTCCCTATTTAAATCTCGTTTCACACTTCCTTTCCCAGATTTTCAGTTGAATGATTTCACAAATATTTGCTGAGTATATGCTGCTATTTTGCCTCTCATTCAAACATATGAGGCTGGATATTGTACACATAACCGTCATATAATGCAATCTGCTAATCTAGTCATTGGAATACACCTGTATACCAATCCCTAATGGAAGACATCCAGCGTAAAATTTATTATATGCTTATGGTAAGGTGAATTTGTTTTGATACAGAAATCTCATTTACAGCCAAAGTATTTTCTTGTGTGCCGTATCTATTTAGCAAAACCTTCGAGCAGATGAGTAATAAAAGATGTTTCGAACTCAATATTTCTCTAAATACACTACTATTCATTTTCTTATATAATTTAAAAAGATATTCTTATTTTGTTTGCGTTTGAATATAAGCAGTTATTACTTATTTCATCAATCACTATTTGCATAACTGCTTTTTATACATAGAAATTTTCAGAGCGTTAAATATTTAATGTTCTTTCTATGTCAACATAAGAATGATTGACTTTACATTTCTGTACAATATCTGTATGTACGAAGAGGTTAGCGATTGTATGATGCATTTCCCTCAGTAATCCTTTATATATACATA
>NC_068981.1:68668372-68672834 GCF_001194135.2 Octopus bimaculoides
TATAGTTTTAAAATCAATAATTACGTGTCACATATTAGTAGAAAATTTTATATAAAGTTCTACCATATGCAGCATCGCACTCATATTTATAAAGTTGGAAAAAGACAAATTTTTAGAATTATATTCAAATATTTTTTAATAAAAATATAATAAGTCCAATATATAATGTTACATAAATTACTTTTAAATATATTTATTTTTAGAATTACAAACACATCAAAATTGCTACAAATTATCTTAAACAATTATACGGAAAAAATATTAATTAATTACTATATGCACGCACATGTTTGCTAAAAACAATACTACAACCAAAGAGAAAGTAGAGCTATTAATACTCAGAAATATGAAATAATTTTTAATGTAAAAGTCACATTTAAGAACGCATAAATGTAAACCACAATATGTAAATATTTAATTAGTAAAACAATTATTATTTAGTATGTACGATGTAGTGGAGGCGCAATGGCCCAGTGGTTAGGGCAGCGGACTCGAAGTCATAGGATCGCGCTTTCGATTCCCAGACCGGGCGTTGTAGGTGTTTATCGAGCGAAAACACCTAAAGTTCCACGAGGCCCCGGCAGGGGATGGTGGCGAACACTGCTGTACTCTTTCACCAGAACTTTCTCTCACACTTACTTCCTGTTTCTGTTGTGCCTGTGTCACGCTGAATATCTCCGAGAATTACGTTAAGGGTACACGTGTCTGTGGAGTGCTCGGCCATTTGTACGTTAATTTCACGAGCAGGCTGCTCCGTTGATCGGATCAACTGGAACCCTCGATGTCGTAAACGACGGAGTACCAGCAAGCAAGATGTACGATGCTGCAAACAGAAATTTTTCCTGGGAAAATGAACATTCTTTGGTAAGAAACATAAAGTCAATATGTTTTATTTGTGTCTGTGTATGTATGAATGTATGTATATATGTATGCATGTATACCTGCATGTATGTATTTTATGTGTGTGTGCGTGCACACGTGTGTGTATGCCTATGTTTACATGTGTCTGTGTGTCAGTGTATGTTTCAGCTAATAAAGTCTGGTTAGACATATGTATACAGAAAGTAACATACACATACTTAAAATTCTCAAACCATACAGAAATTACGACACCATGTTCACTAATAATCTTTATTAATATGCCTTTCTCAAGTGGAATATATTAGTATACAGCCTTTTTGGTTGGGGTTATATCGTTTTGATAAAACTGTAACCGGAATTCCACTGATGAATTTCTTCCAGTCAATTTCCACTTTCATTTTTTCTAGAAATTGTTAAAATTAACAGAGTATGATAAATTAAAAGGCTCTAAACGTACTAGCACTGATGTATTTTCTCTTGTTCTGGATTTGTAACCATATTTTGTCTAATTCGATGTAGTTTTCAGTTCCTATAGGAGGTTTTCTATGATTAGTGTGACGTTTCATTAGTTGAGGGACATGAAAGTTGCAAATATGAAGAGAAAATTAAGTGTAGTTCTTTTGCAGGGAAAAGGGATGAAAAGTTAGTTGATTTGGCTGACAAAGCAGAAAAGTACAGGATGGAAGAAATGATGATTAAAACAGATAGTAAAAGATACAGTACATGCATAAAATTTACTGATTATTTAGGTAACCATTCGTCTGAAACCCACTGGCTATTATATCATTTCAAGTTCATGAAGAAGTACATGAACCACAAAACCAATATTAAAATCTATACCACTATAATTGGTAAGCTATTTTGGTAATTCAACTGCGGTAAAAAAAGAGAACATCGGGATAAGATATATATTTTTTTATTAATCCAGAAGACAAAAACCACAAAAGTCGTAATCTCCACAAGCAGCAGAACATCTTTCAGCATCACTGCCATAAAAAGAAGAATGAGAAGAAGAAGAAGAAGAAGAAGAAGAAGAAGAAGAAGAAGAAGAAGAAGAAGAAGAAGAAGAAGAACAACAACAACAACAACAACAACAACTGCAGCAGCAACAACAGCAGCAGCAGCAACAACAACAACAACGATGACGACAACACCATTAAGAAAAATAACAATAATAATCCTTTCTACTATAGGAAGAAGGCCTGACATTTTGGTGGAGTGAACCAGTTCATTACATCGAACCAGTGCGTAACTGTTACTTAATTTAGCAAGCCCGAAAGGATAAAAAGCAAAGTGGACTCCGACAGCATTTGAACTCAGAACTTGAACACGCAAAATACTGCTAAGTATTTTGCCCGGCGTGATAACGCTTTTACCTCTCGCTGCATTCAATAATAATATTACTAATGATGATAATAATAATAATAATAATAATAATAATAATAATAATAATAATAATAATAATAATAATAATAATGGTGTTGGTAATTTCATACTACATAGACACCAGTGATGTAGTGGTACTTATTTTATCGACCCAAAATCGACCTCAGCGAAATTTAAACGCAGAATGTGAACTCGGACGAAATGCAGCTAAGCATGTTTCAGGGCGTGCTAATGAGTCTGTCAGCTCGTCGTCTAATTTGTAGTAGTAGTAGTAGTAGTAGTAGTAGTAGTAGTAGTAGTAGTAGTAGTAGTAATAGAAAAAAATAATAATAGCAATAATAACAATAATAATAATAATAATAATAATAATAATAATAATAATAATAATAATAATAATAATAATAATAAGAAGAAGAAGAAGAAGAAGAAGAAGAAGAATATATGCCACACAAGTGGATGTGTGGGAAGAGGGTCGAAAGTGTGACCCACATTGTTAGTGATTGTGAAAGTCTTTCGCAGAAAGATTACAAGCGTAGACACGACAAAGTAGCCCAAAACATCCACTGGCTACTATGCCGCAAGTATGGATATGGCGTTACGAATGCTTGGTACCAACATACACCGGAAAAGGTAATGGACAAACAAAAATGGAAAGCAAAAATCCTCTGGGACTTCGATTTCCAGACAGACAAAATGTTAGAGTACCGAAAGCCGGATATAGTAACCTGTAGGAGGGACAAGCAAGAGTGCCTCATAATCGACGTAGCAATGCCAGATCGACATATCACCAGGAAAGAAAGCGAAAATATTGATATATATGGAAACCTGAGAATTGAGATCGATAAGATGTAGCAGCTACGAGAGTGAAACATAATGGTTATCCCTTTTGTCATCCGATCATTGGGTTCCATACCGCCCAATCTAAAAAAAAACCCTAAAAACTTTAGAAACACCCTATAATCTAGATGAATTGCAACAGTCGGCTTTATTTGGAACTTCATACATATTGCGTAAAGTACTGTCTGTCGGAGGTCCTTGCTACGTCTTGACAAATATTACAAACACCCGGTAGACATAATATCTTCAATCAACAACCTCACGATATTTTATACTGTGCATCGTCTATAATAATAATAATAATAATAATAATAATAATAATAATAATAATAATAATAATAATAATAATAATATCTGTGCTATCTTCCTCTCTCTCCGTGTCCTTGCAAGCCATCAATTTCCCACACGTTAGTAAGAAAATCATATACAGACAATTTTAAATACATTCACAGAAAATGCTGCGAGTGTAGACTAGTAACAAGACGTAAATTTTCAAAGTAAACAATCTTAAAGAGAAATGTAAAAACAGCAATCACTCAGAAAAGAAAGAAGGCGTCAATTAGGAAAAAAAATTAAACTCCGTCGAATTATAAAGCTTAATCATTGGCTAATACGGGCAAAATTCACAAGTTTTGTTTAAACTATAATTGTCATCAACATTTCATAAGTAAATGATGTTGTTAATGGACGTTACACAATTTTCATATTTTATTTATGAAGAATACATAGAAATTTAGGACGTTTTGTAAAATATTGATAGGAATAAGTGTAAAATTATAATTCTTGTTGATTCGTGACATTTAAGTTTTAGTTGTATATTATATATCATTATTGTAATCATAAATAACTACTTTAATAGTCTGTATATTTTGTGAAAATTTTTAATGGTTCCATTAAAATATTGTACAATTTCTTTGTCATAATATACAAATACAGACATCCATAATATATACGTGAATAATACTTTACTTTCCTTCACTATTTTCCTATATGTATAGTAAATACATGACTTTAAGTAAATGCATACATACACGCACAGACGTACGCGTAGGAATTTATGATTTACATCGACTCTGATACATTTGTAACTTCTATCTTTAGAAAAAGGGGAAATACACAAGCCATTGGCGGACATGTTATCTGTCTGGCCGGCAATATTTCCTTGGTTCAGAATCATGTATGAAAAGTTATCCTGTATGTATGTATGTATGCATGTATGTGTGCCAAAATATGATAATTTTTCAGTTTACAATTATGGAAGTGTGGAAATTTGTGACCGATCGATTTGCTATTTTTTTCATTTTCAACACACACACTCATACACACACACATATATAAATATATATATATATACATATATATTCATATAAATGTAAGA
>NC_068981.1:68674767-68676079 GCF_001194135.2 Octopus bimaculoides
GGTCATCTCATACGTTCTGTCCGAATTTTGAATAAAGAAAACAATTGATCAAATGTTCTGAAGATTGATGATGAACAGTTGTATGGTTTCAACTAAGCTTTATTGCCAATTCTTCAACTGATAAGGCGGGATTTTCTTCAACTGGACGTCCTGTTCGATCTTCATCTTCAAATCTGTAATCTCCACTTCTGAATTTTGCAAACCATCTTCTGCAGTTTCTTTCATTCAAGCATTCTTTCCCAGAAACTGAGTGTATGTTTCCAATCGATTCGGCTGCAGAGTTTCCTTTTTTGTTTTCATAAATCATTATGTGCCTTAAATGCTCTTTGGATAAATCCATGTTAGAAAGGGTTTTAATCAAAGAAATGTTAATTCTATTATTCTATAATGTAGTATTTACTTAGTTTCAATGTACACAAACGCATGAAAAATAATTTTTAATTACATTCAGCATTCTAAAATACTGTTAAATTTCATTCATTTTTGAAAAAGGTAAAATCAGACAGAACTTATGGGATGATCCGATTTATATGGAGGCATTGCCTTAGCATCCTCAGGATATTCAGAACTGACCTAATGAGTAACTTCCCTAGCCAAAGCTTGACAGATAAATAACTATTGTACAGAAACAAATTAGTTGAAGCCTAATAAATTTCATATAACACGCCTAACTTGGCACGGGATAGCGTCCAGAGAAATCTCTCTGCACGACATCGAGTATTAAGAAAAACCGAACATCAGAGACCAGGCGCAAAGTTCTATTTAGATTCAGTGAATGGCATATGTCGATATATCGCTGTTATTGTAGTTTATCAATACTATGTGTTCGTATGATCTCGAAACGAACAGATTTGCTGGTCTATGATGTATTTGGAATTAGGCTGAAGACTATTTACTGATATACTGCAGCGTAGCACGCATGAAAGAAAATAAATCAAGAATTAAAGGCAACTGTAATAATAGAGAATTATCGGTATCTGCAATTCTGGGCATCCGTGGTGAGTTGCATCGCCTGGTCGGTGAAATTCGCCGTCGTCTAAGTATCTCTCTTCACCAAATTTTGCGTATAAACGAAATATGTACACGATATATTAGCGACTGAAAATGCACGCACACACACGTACACACACGCGCACACACACTACATGTACACATGTACACACGCACATATACACTAACGCATATTAGAAGAGATAGAGAGATAGACAGATCTTTGGGGCTTCCAGCAATGTACTTCTCTACTTTTCGACATCACAATATAAACGCTCTGTTGAAACAATGCCTTCTTTTATATATATATATATATATATAT
>NC_068981.1:68676089-68681178 GCF_001194135.2 Octopus bimaculoides
TGACTTAATGACTAACCTCCGTAGTCAAAGTTTCATAAATAAAAAGAGATAATAAATAAATAAACTATTGTACAGAAACAAATTCTTTGAAGCATCACAAATTTCATCTAACATTAAGATTTTACTGACCGGGAAGTATTTGAGATTCATTATATTTACATTTTATTTGAACGGCAGAAAGTGTAAAAATCTTACCTATTTCTAAATGAGTAATATCATTATCTTCGTATCATTTCCCATTTAATAATTTCACTGGGAAGAGCTAGCTTCGTAGATGAGAAATAACATCAAAGCAATCATAGTCAAAATGCTGTTCTAAATTCCTCATACTATTTATATTGTTATGTCTGCTAGTATACTAATACTTGTTTTAATAGCATTGGATATAATTGCTGGTAAAATAACTTATAACTGGTCAGATAATATTCTCATGATGTAAAATAAAGTATTGGCACATACTAATCTGTTTCCAGAAATATATATATATGACAACACTCCAGGATAATTTACTAACACTTTCATAATCACTAGTGAATTTGTTCAAATTCGAAATAGTATAATAAACCCAGTATTAATCCGGCCAATTCATACATTGATTTATTTCTCATGGTTCCCCGGGATTTCTCTAGAAAAGGGATAGCCGGCACTCAGTTCCACGAAGCGGAACAGATCATGTTTATTGTAATACGTTGTTTAATATAATAAGTTTAACTTCTTGAAACAAACAATTAATATATGCATGCACTATAGAAATATTTATATAACCATGAATAAACAAAATATAAAATGTGTGTACTGTGTAGTATATATTAAATATATATTGAATTACATATGACAATATTGCAATAACATATGTGGTAAGAGATTTCAGACACAAAAGATACATAAATATATATATATATGTATATAATGAGTAAAGTAAAACGGAATATGTTTGACTTATTTCTCCATTTCTAGGTCTCAGGAAAGTAAATCCGAGTTAAGTTTTATTTCAATCGCAAGATGAATATATGCCAAACACCATATAATGTAATTCGCATTGGCTTAAGAGCAAATCAAATTTTAATTCTCTCATAATTTATTGGCTATTGGTTAGCTATTACATAATCAATATTTACTACATCATTTATTTTCTGCTTATGTTGATTCAATGGAAATATAAATTTCCTAGCATATTTATCTTCACTGAAAAATAAAAAAAAAGAAAGAAAGAAAACGAAGAGATCAGAAGCGAAACGCTTAAACAAACAATGCCACATCGGTCCCATTTAAGTAAGGACTACTGATTTTTACAATATATCAGGTACATTATAATTAGTTTAGGATATTGTATTTAGGAAACAATAGCAATATATTTGGAAAGAGTCGATGAATAGTCGTGAATGACTGAAATTTCATTATGAGCAGATATCCTTATATAGCGAGATATATAATACGGTAATCACTCAATTAGTGATGTCATAGTCATCAGTTGCTTACTTAACGTCCGGATCGGATCATTACGTGATCAATGCTATTATTTTAGGGTCTATGAATATTCATATTCTATCAAGTGTAACGTTGGAAATCATAAAATTAATTGTTTGCATGCTTGAACAGCAAGTGATATGGGAACAAAAGAAGAAAAAAAAAAGAAATCAGAGCCGTGTGATTATAACAGTAGCGTCCTCCTCACTCCCACTATCTTTCTATCCTTTAATTTCTGTATTTTTCTGTTTCATACTTTACCTGATTCACGCTGCGCCAACCATATCCATAACCTCTAAATTTATATAAATTTTCTCCATTGATATTTCTACATTATACTACCATATACTTCATTTTGGTTTGCCGGTTCTTCTGTATGACTATGCGTTTCACTGAAGGTTCGTTTTCTACGATCAGGCCTTTTACTCATTCATTTATAATCTCTCCACTATTCTCTATTGTAGTATCTATCTGTATTTTTCCCTCCTGAATCTGTCTCATTGTTACTAATGATTTCTTACTCTTACTGTATTTTAAAGAAATACTTCCCTCATTTTCCGCTCCCTCTTCCTCTCATCCTCTATCTTCGTTTTTCCTTCTCGCTCTCACATACAAAATCTGTTTTATCTATCTCTATATTTATCCCAGTTCGTATGTACATCCGTTATTTTAAGGTACAATATTTATCTTTCGTTTTCTTCTGTGACAGCATTATCTGTAATTTTTACATATTTTCTCTTCCCCTCTCTGTCTCTTTCTTACTTTCTTTCTTTCCTTCTTTCTTTCTTTCTTTCTTTCTTTCTTTCTTTCTTTCTCTCTTTCTCTATCTCTATCACAATTTATTTACTTCTTTTTCCCACTCCACTCTTCCTGCAGCACTTTCGTCTGCATGACAATACTTATATTATCTCCACTTTGGTTGTAAAGATATATAATTTTTAGTCAATATTTCTCATTTCGTCATACACAAACACACCCATCACATGTACAGACGCACGCTTACATGCACCAGAGACACACACTCATAGACAGACACAAACATGCACCCTCTTTCCTTGACAAGCAGATGCACAGGCATATATTATCTTTCCGTCCAGCTCTGTCTGAATTTCTCTCCCCTATTTCCGATGATAGTTGATGTATGCTTAGCCACGATTGCAGTTAGCCACCACTTTCAATGGCGTCAATCTTCACAATTATATTTATCTCTAAGTGATTTTTTATTTATTCCTCTCTTTCTTCTCTACAATACTCATGGAGTTCTCGTGACTTATTGATTTATAAAATGGCCCACTTGGCATCGGATACATTATTTTAATATTTCCTGAACTTTGGCTTGACGATAAACTGAAGACATGATTAATAAAGACGATATGCAACAACTATGAACTGCAATGTCATTTGTACATGAATATATATGCATGTATATACACACACGCGCGCAATATACATATACGTATACATTATATACATGTATGCATGAATATATAATTATGTGTATATATACCTATACGTATGCGTGTGTGTGTGTGTGTGTGTGTGTGTGTGTGTGTGTGTGTGTATTCATGAGGGTGTGAGTAATTGCTTATACATTCGGAAGAAACAGAGCACACTAAATTCTGCAGATAACATGCATTATTTTACAACCGACAAAACGTTACGTCAACGAAGTAAAGACCGACCGAATGTTGCGTTACTCGGTATCGGCCTTTATCGAACAGCAGTGCGTTCTGCTTGAAACTTTCGGCTTTTGACTCACTCGTATATTTCTGAGCTAAGATGATGAAATGCTGGAAACACACACAAACGCACACACACTGGCTGCCGCACACACATACATACACATTTAGTATCTATGTGTGTGTATGTAAAGGATATATATTTACATATATATGCGTGTTTGTCTGACTGTATGTATGTATGCCATCTGATTGTTTAAAGTCGTATATGTAGATGTAAAGCGAACAACATTGGGATAGAATGTGCATGCCCCTATGTTTGGGTGTGTGATTGTTGGTGAGCGAGCGAGCGTGAGAGAGACTGAGAGGGGAGACATAGAAAAGAGTGAGAGAGTGTGTGTGTGTAATAGAGAGAGAGAGAGAGAGAGAGAGAGAGCGAGTGAGAGAGAGAGAGCGAGAGAGAGTGAGAGAGAGATTGCGAGATAGAGAGTGAGATAGAAGAATTTAAATTGGATATATGTATCAAGTCTGAATTTTAATTGAAATAGAAGGTCTTTAACACTAACACGAACGAAAGTATATAATAACGACGGCTTTCGCTAGAGCCTTCGAGATTAACGAGCAGTAAGAGTGGAATCATATTCAGATATGTTTTACGGATCGAATGCAATGAAACACAGATTTCCGCTAAAGTTACCGTAAATATGGTTACTGTGGTCAAAGTGAGTACTTATTAACTATACCTAATAGTATAGGTATTATACAATGAATATATTACAATTTCTAATGAAGGAATCAGTAGTTCAGAATAGTTTAGGTAAATATTGGATTCAGTTTACATATATTCTTGCCTGCATTCTTTCTTAACAAAATAATGACAATGTACAAATGATAAGTATGAATACAATTGTTTTGATATTATTAATAGAGGAAAATGAAAGACATAGGTGACAATGGGAGCCTGAATAGATACATTTTTGTTATAACTCTGAATGTTCTATATTTCATTTACGAATTTCCGTTAGATTTAAAAATTGCTTTTTGTCCAATATACGTCGAGAAAATTGATATAATTTCTGTTCATAAATCGAGGGAATAATCTATATTTATATTATTTACAATAAAATAATGCTTTCTTTTATATCTTCAAACAAAGTAGAATACTTTGAAGAGTATATATGAGTTCTATATTACCTACTTGTACTGATATTACCAGCCGTGTAGCAATGATGAACACACTGAAGACTACATAGAATTGATTTGGGGAAAGAAAAGGACAAAATATATTGCATTGAAGAATTAGGAAGTGATAACTGTGTCTCTTCGAAATTATAACACTTCTATATATTTACGGATAACATATTCTACATTGAATAGAAAAACATCCAAATTACTAATATTTACAGGAGCACCCGTGTTATCCCAAACATCATGTGTGGACAAAGATAGGAATTCGGTATTATGAAAGAGTAATTCAGCATGATGCATTCTTTTTTGTGGAATTTGCAGTGCTCAAACTGGTTGTTACAAAGAGAAAGAAAACAAGGGGAGGAAAGACACAGAGAGAGAGAGAGAGAGAGTAATAGAAGTGAGATAACGGGTTGGGGTAAGGGGTAAGAAAGAGAGAGAGAGAGATACGGATAGAGAGTGGATGAAGAAGTGTGATATATCGTGGCAGAACATGGTAATATAGAACAGGAAATTACGTGGAACGTGGCAGAATAGAGTGCAAAGAGGTGGCAGAAAAGAAATAAGGCGTATCAAAGATTAATGGGTCAAGGAAAAGAAACTCGGCAAGGAGCGAAAAGAGATACCAGGCTACGAAAGAAATATGTAGCCTGAATGACGTTATCTACAAGTATATAGATAAATAAATAAATTTATGCAAATATATATACACATGCATACGTACAACAATGCATACATATATATATATATATATA
>NC_068981.1:68681442-68687072 GCF_001194135.2 Octopus bimaculoides
TATATATATATAGATAGATAGATAGATAGATAGATAGATAGATATACATACGCATGTATGTGTGTATAATGTACAGAGGGGGAGAAAAAGAGAGATAGGCAGACATAGTGACAGAGAGGAAGAAGATGGAATGCATATATAGATACAATATAAAGACGACATTCGCATAGTACTCATATGCATTCACATACCAATACACCTTCCTCCAAATATTTAAATGAAAAGCCTAACATTTCAGATGGAAACAAAAATAAAACAAGTAAAAACCTAAATGGACTAAAATGCAATTAATGAATCTCTTGAGAAAAAGCTAGAATGCGAAGTGAAGGAAAATATAATGGCAGTCTCAATCACTATTATTATAATCACAGAGACCCATAGGAAAATAGAGAACAATGATATATTACGGTGTCTTGAAAGCCGATGTATTAAGACTGGAATAACTTTGCACGAAAAAGCTTGGCTCAGTCGCTTGAGGTACGAATTATTTGTTAACTTTGGTTGTGACATAACATATATCTAAATAATGTATACCACTTAGAACCAGGGTTATTAGGAATTCTGCAGCATGTATTTCGTTTTATTCTTAATCATTTTATTTTCTTTGTTTTATTTGGATGGTTGCGAAAATAGAATACTGGCTTAAAGGAAATTAACGCAATCTTCAGCAAGAAACCTCGTTGTACTTCGTGCAAAACAAACATTATATGGTTGTAGATAGCTTTGTGTACAATTCACATATTTAGTATAGGTTTCGAAAAGAGCGATAGAGAGATGTGATAGGTTCACAGGGAAAAGAATCCAACACACACACACGCACATACAAATATGCTAACGCATAGAGATACAGCTGTAATTTCGTAGCAGTATAAAATAAAGTATAAGAAGAGTAAAATAATGTATATATTTATATGAATTGAATCTTTATTTAACTGATCATCTCAGGCACTAACCCTTCCTAGCTGCTCATGGGTGTCATAATGTTTCCGTGAAAAAAACAGTTAGCGTATATAATTTCTCGTATGCTTTCAAGACTACAGACGGCACGGCATATGTTTTTATGTGATTCAATCGAATCTCGTAAACTTCTAAAATTTATTGTAGCGAATCCGTAAAGTTAAATGTCGTGGAACATAGTGGGATGAAACAAAATACTATAAGTTATCATCCGTCTATCAATCCGTTCACTCTATGCACCATGCTTATTTAAAGTTTATTTTAAGTGTATAACTTTAATGATGTTCCATGCAAATAGCATATTGACATATTATTTTTACGACAGTAAACTAAATGTCCACACACTAAATAAAATTTAACGTTTTCATATATTTGATGACTCAAAACTATTTCAAATTACATACAACTTGAAAGGTACATGCAAAATTATTTGTGAATGAAATATTTAAAACTCATTATTTATTGCATTTTAGGCCATTGAGAACCTTAAAATAAGTAATTGTAAATTAGTCAATTGAATCAATTACGTAGCCTTCCAAAATTAGTGGCTTTGTGCCCAGTTTCAAACTATTAGTATCATTAGCAGAAAGATCGTAAGCTGAAAGACTTGTAACCCAGCCTAAAAAATAAAAATGCTTAACGACATTACTTCCGACATTACGGCGTTCCATTCTAGTTAAAATGTCATCGAGGTCGACTTTGCTTTTCATCCTTCAGAGGTATATAAAGTAAGTACCAGTTGGACATAGAGGTTGATGTAATCAACATATTCCTTCTAAATTGCTGACGTTCTGCCAAAATTTCAAACTAATATTACTAACAGTTCTATTCAGACGGCAAGCCGGCAGAATCGTTAGCACGCCGGAAAAAGTAATTGGTAGCAATTGTGCAGTATTTACGTTCCGAGGTCAAATTCCACCAAGGTCAACCTTGCCTTTCATCATTTCGGGGTCGATGAAATTAATACCAGTCGAACACTGGCGTCGATTTAATCGACTCGCCCATTGATACAACATATTAAGCTCTGTTCCCTATTGCAGAGCAAATTATTTTCAGAAATATTTATTACTTACATTTTTTTCTTTATCACGTGTTGAAATCCAACTGGGGTCAACCTTGTCATTCATGTTATTGAGGTCAATGTAATAGCATACATATCAAACATAGATGTCGATTGAGTTGACTAAGGTCACTCCGAAAATGATTTTGCTTATGTCTATTCTAAAAACCAATGGCAATAAGAATTTCTAAAAGCATGACAGGGTATGGTGACCGCTATGCATATTAAACTGACATAAAGGGACGTAACTGCATATTTTCAGTACTGACAATGTTCCCATTACGCTCATATTCAAAAATGTTTATTGATTGAATGCATTGCCATTATAGTACTGGTAGGTGTCATGTCTTTGACTTCTATGAAATCGATTAGAAAACGACTTGGTGCGGGAGCAACCAAACCAAATCGTAGTTCCAATGGTCTTTGAAAATGGACGGGCATATTGATCAATATTGCCTTAGATATGCATCACCGGATATGAATGTGGCGGGCATATACGTCTTGTGGGAGGACGCATGCGATTTTGACAAGGATAAAGGTGCAAGGAGGAGTAGGGGAAAAGGAGGTAGGTGTTAAATGGCGTGACTTTTTGACTTTATACATTCTAAGATACGTGGTGCAAAGGATTTTGTGCGGGTGCTGGTATGTGTGGTGAGGAGAGGAGTGTCTGTGTGCGTGTGCATTTCTGTGTGTATGTATATGGAGTAGGGGCATACTGAGGTCTGTGGACTGCGTACTGAGTAGTGTAGAAAGGGTAGATAAAGTAGAGAAAGGAGATAGGATAGAGGCAGGTGTACATGTCCGTCGTGGTGGGTTTAGATGAAAAGAGCTGACGAATTGAGATCAAAAGGGATTAAAGAATCAAGAGAGAAAACATACATCTGCTCTAAATGGAGAGAGGATTATGGGTGGCTACTGTGTAGTCCACACTGCTGAATGATATGAGCGGTCCAACGGCAGTGGTAGGAGAAAGGAATATCGTTGCCAATCTTACTTTCCGGTGATGCTTGGCACACTGGTCAGATAAATACGGATCAGTTTGGTCACGGAATAACAAAGAGAGCGGATGCACGGCCAATTGATCGAGTAAAGGTGGTTTGGATAACACTGGATGAATACTCGTTGGGCGAAGTGGCATGCTTTGAATGGAAGCTGGAAGTCATGGTTGCGACAACACAAAGTCAACGGAGACGGAAGAAATGAGAATAAGGGATGGCATGTTTGATATACGTAGGGACAAGGAGATGTTGAGTTAGGTGTATGAGTGTGTGGGTTGTAGTGAATGGAAGTGGAAAGAGAGGGATAGGGGATGGAAACAAAAACGTAGTGAAAGTTGACAGAGGTACTGCAGACAGAACAGGAAATTTAGATAGAGAGAGATGGAAGGCCTGAAGGAAAGACAGGAAGGAGTCGAGATGTACGCGGTAGTGTGAAGTACATTCTCTCTCCCATGTCTACTCCCAGAACCTGATGGTAAAATTCACACGCGAATGAAAATCAATTTCGATAGAGAACAAGTTCAGCCAAAAGGAGAATGGTCGATAATTATGTCCGTGTGTCTGAATGAACATGTTTATATACGTACTCCTGCATGTATGTACGTATGTTTAAATTGTTTTTCTTTAATTTCATTCTATATTTTCTTAATAGTTCTTATTGCTTATTTAACATAGAACCGTAAGTACCTTTAGTGCATTAAAGTTTATAGACTTGCTCTGCATTTCTAGAATGCAGTTGATGACTGGCAGATTTGTTACTGCCTTTTATTCATTTTTTCTTGAGTGGCTGTTGCAAGTGATTTAATGACAAAAACCAATTACCGCTCGCTTAAGTACCTTACCATAGAGTTAATCGTAACTCTTATATAAATCTAACAGTATTGAATTACAAAGATTTTCGTATAATCCTTGTTCAGTAATATAATTGTTAACACTGCGAAAAGCTAATATAAGATTCATTGAGAAAATAAAAAGAAGACGCTATAGAAATTGAAATGAACGTGGAAAAGATATTAGTCCAGGCTGAGTATAAACGAATGCCCATATAAATTTTGAAGTAATAGTAGATCCATCACTAAGTACGAACTTTTATCCAGCCTACAGCCTATTTACGAAACAGGGGATATCTTAATAACTGTTTTCCTCTATGAGTACTACTTAATTTTGAATAAGCATGCCGTTACTAATAGATTCATCTAATTATACTACTCAAGAAAACAGAAATTTCGAAACTTATTGTCCGTTACTGATATGCTTCTACACTCTTCAGCGCTATGATTCCATACGAAAGACGTACACACACGTACACACACACATACACACACGCATTCGCTTGTACCTGCTAAATACTAAGCATTCATATATGAGTGCTATTATAAAACAGAGACTCTGCATAAAATAGAAATGTTAACCTCAAACTATTTTCAAATAAAATATTTGTATCGTTTCTGCTTAAACGGGAGAGCATTTTTCATAGATATTGAAAACCCCCGCATCGGTGACGACATCTTTCCCTTGTATACACATATAAATCATTATATAGTGTAATTATTAGACTTATCTTAAATGTTGTTTATTCCACCTTCCCGAAATGGTACTTCTTATTCTCTAAATTTTTGTCGAACGTTTGTCTTTTTTATTCTCTGAATGTCTCCTGCTTCAAGTAACATGCGCAGACTCTCACTTCAAACATGTTATAATGATTACTTAATATATACTATTTAATGTTTACGTAGATGAGCCTAACCGAGCTTCGTACATTTTTTTTAAAGAGATTCCTCCTAAGCTGCCAGAGGTACTGTCAGGGAATCACAACACATTGCAGTTTTGATCAACGGTTGCAATGTAAACAAATTTCCGCACACCTCTTTCGATTTGATACTAATATGAATTGCATTCATGTATTCATGTACACGTGTTGTCATATATTTATGAACGTACAATACTCATTCACCACATATATGTATGTATATATAAATGTACCAGTGTGTGTATATATGACTCGTCTACGTATATATTTGTGATTTGGTATGGTAGCCTAAATGTGAATTTACGTATGAAGTTTTGACTGCTCATTTATCTCGAAATCATTTTACGAGCTTAGCCTAATGCTATTTCCTGCTCAAGCAGCTGAGTCATTGCCTGGGATTGCTACAAAAAACACGTGCTTTCGTGAGGGTGTCCATATGGGTGCAATGCCAAAGGAATAAATAACAAATGGGTGCAATGCCAAAGGAATAAATAACAAATAATTATTTGCAAAATGAACTGCACATGAATTAATCGTTGAGTTTCATCTTCGCTAATATTCAGAAAGCTAACAGAATAATTGTAACCATGCTATATATCATGTATATGTATTATATTATATTACATAATTATATTACATATTTATATTACATAATTATATTATGTTATATTTAGGCGGTGAGCTACCCGATCGATATATGGTTAGGGCATTTCATTGAGCATTAGGTTCGAAGGTCAAATCTCGCCAAGGGACCATTTGAGCTTTCGTACTTTCCATTAAATAAGTACTTGTTGAACATTTTGATCCGATACCGCAAAACTTCAGGTCTTGTGCATCAACAAGAAAGGGTTATATATATATATAT
>NC_068981.1:68687120-68691459 GCF_001194135.2 Octopus bimaculoides
ATATAGAGAGAGAGAGAGAGAGAGAGAGAGAGAGAGAGAGATAGATAGATAGATAGATAGATAGATAGATAGATAAATAGATAGATAGTAATGTATGGACAAAGATTTTTAAACGATATATAATATGTCTGATAATATATATAGAAAATACGTATCATGATAGTTATAGTGTTTTCTGGTTTCATTAGGTTCTTCAGATTTAACTTTGTCCAAATGTGCGTTGATTGTCGTGCAAGTCATTTAAATAGATGCCTTGACAATCGTTTGTTGATTTTTTCTAGTTTTTCTTATCTCTGATTTGTTTTCTCGAAACCATAAATTGCATTTATAATATCTCTGCAGCAATTTCATCTCTTTTTCTCTCTTTCTTGCTCTCTCTCTTTCTCTCTCTCTCTCTCTCTCTCTCTCTCTCTCTCTCGCTCACACACACACACACACTTTCTTTTTCCGTCTATCACTATTTCTCTCTTTCTCTCCCCCTGTCTCTCTGTTTTGTCTCTGTGTGTCTGTCTGTCTGTTTCTCTTGTATTCGATTTATAAAAGAAGGGAAAATTTAAAAAAAGTAATATTTCATTAGAAAATATCAAACGATATGCCCTGAATGTCCGTCTGCTTTTCCGTGTTGATAGATCCTATTTTTTAGAACGTTAATAGCCATTTTATAACTTTCCGGATAATTACCGACTTTATTTAAGCTACATCCTTCAGATCAGGATTTTGGTTGATGGACATTTTCTTTATGAATGAGAGGATTGCATAGTAGTTAGCAGAAATAGCATTACACTGTAACCGTAATGAAACGCCCCAAAAATGTAAATGGCTCTAAAAAGGAAAGGCTATTGAAAAGTGCATGAAGGAAGAGAAAATTAATGGAGACAGAAATGACAGAAACGGGATAATAATGGAGCAAAATTTACGCGCTGACAAGTAGGGTGAGCTTCCGTGTGCACTCTTCTTTACTAATCGCTTGAAAAATTGCAAAAACAATATATGGTCGAATATTCACCAAATTTTAACAAATGGAAATGAAAAGAGTTACTCAACGTTCCTAATGAAACTTAGTTTTAACGTATTTTTTTTATTACTATCTATTGTAGCCATCAAAATTTGTGTGACATTGGGACAAAAAGCATGCCTATGTAGTTACGGTCCTTTTACAGTGTGAGCTGAGCTCGAACCCTGCTCATATTTGCCTTTCATCTTTCTGGGATCATTAAAATAAAGTACCAATTTAATCCTAATCGATCTGTACAAATATTCTCGAATACATGGCCTTATAGCAATATTAACAATCAATATTTGAGAGACGTTACTATCTAATTCGAAGACAGTATTTATCTATTATACATGAAATATTAATAGCATCTTTGTTGCTTTTAAGTTCTAGTGTATTTGATGTAATTTTCTGCAATAACCTGCAGGTTACAAAGCCAACTTAATCCCTCTCCGCTAATTATGATAAA
Source organism: Octopus bimaculoides (assembly GCF_001194135.2). NCBI lineage: Eukaryota > Metazoa > Mollusca > Cephalopoda > Octopoda > Octopodidae > Octopus > Octopus bimaculoides. The sequence continues at coordinate 68,688,584 of NC_068981.1, forward strand.
CCAGGAATATTCCATGTTTTGTGAAAAAAACAATGTAATTGCTGAAAGATCGATAAAAATAGCGATCAAAGAAGTAAGGGTTACAAAATAAGTTTACCACAGACTTAAACTCGAAAAATCAAGAATGCTTTGAAACATATTCCACTGATAATTTGAAGCTATTCATAACTTTTCATAATTTGTTTCTTAAGCACTGAACATATTTCAAAGAAATACTAAAGGAATCCAAATGGATGATACTCTGTGGAGAAATGAATATATTTATAACTTAGGTTTGTTGCTGCAAATCTGGGAGGTAACAATGTTGACGAGAGGTGCCGAACTGGGTGGGTTAGTGTACTGAATGGAATACGGACGCAACCATTCTTCTCTGGGCGGCGAAGGACACCGAATTAATAGTTATAGACTATACATAGAAAAAGACTGTACAAATGTGGTCAGAAAATAGTGTGTTTCTATTAGTATTTAATTATCGTAGCGTTTCACTAAGGTGACTCAGAGTGCAGCAGCGTCACCAATTAGAAGCAACACTCATAAGTACAATAATAGGTGTGTAAAAGAATTAATAACTCTTAATATTTCACAGAAATTAAGATGGGGCAACTCGCAAAAAAATTTAAAGGCTAAGTCTGCTTTCGAATTGCGAATATTGTTGCTATACACGGAAGTATATAGTACCTATAACATTATCTGGGCTTACTCTCATTAATTATATCTATTAGTTTCCAGGCAACTCCATTTTAAGTGAGATAGCTATAAATAAACTGGTGAAACTGTTATAAGTATAAAAAGACCATGTATATTTATAAAAGTGTAACAAATCGAAATGATAATAGAACGTATTGGAATGTTGCCCCTTAAGTATACTCTAGAATTTTTTTCTTTCTTCGCTTTGATTATGTTCATGCCAGATCGAAGTAGAAGAATGAAAGAATAACTTACTCTACATTCACATTGAGATAGACAATGCCATCACATTTATTTCCGCTTACACTATTCGAGCTTCTGTTCAGTACTCTCATAATTAAATTTTAAAAAAAGCATTATAATTAAGCTTAATGGCACATTTCCGTGTTATTCGTCCACTGAAATGAACTTAGCAAGTTTTAATTACTATATGTTGCAATAATATTGTAGGAAGTCTTCGTTATTTTCTACATGCCTATTTTTTGCTTTGTGTATATCACTATACAGAATTTATGTATATTGAACTAGACGTCATTAAAACAGAGAAACATTTCTCAGTACAATAATATATATTACGGATATTGATTTAAATATATATTACATAGAAACATATTCTCAAGTGAATATTGGCGACGATCTAATATCCCAGACCAAGAAATATGTGCAACGCATATATGAGATGTACAGTATCGTTGATGCAGTATTGCTATACTAATTCAATGTAAGGTTAAAATATACTGATAGAATAATTGACATGTGTTCGGAGGAGGGATATACATTCGGCGAAGAAATATAGCAAGAACTTCAAGCCATGATCCCACCTACTAATCCGGGGTTTCCAATTACTAAGTCTGCATTCGAAAAGGATTGGTCATAATCCAACTACCTGTAGTAAGAGTAACATTTGATTTTGTTGATAGAAAATATATATTTTTAGTGACTGGAAATCATCGAACCCTGAAACTCCTAATATATTACCCAATACTATGCTTTGTGTCCATACAATGATCACTACACACATTGCGGAATTTCGACACAGCAATGTCAGTAGATACCACTGACGAACTGACCGCATCACTTTCAGTAAAAAAGAATCACTCCTACCGGCCCATATTTCAAGCAGTGATGATAGTTAGGATGCTGCAAACCTGTGGAGCATTAGATCTGCTGTCACTGCGACATCGTTCCAACAGCATGTTCGAGATGACTAAAAGTGATGAAGTTCTTCCTATAAGAAAGGAGCCATTTATTTTCTTTTTCCACTCTATCAGCATATGTCGGAAGGACTATTGTGATTTTGTTTGTTTTTGTGTTTACCATAAGGAGCAAAATGAACCATTTATTTTAAAAAATGCAAATCGACTATATATACTCAGTGATAAATGTGATATTTTTTAAAATCACCAATGTATATATGTATGCATACACACGCGCGAGCGAGCAAGCATGTATATATATATATATATATATACATATAATAGGCATATGCGTAGTATTCAATGTGGTTACGTGTTTCATTAAAATGTTTTATAAAATGACACGTCCTACAACAAACGATGGGTGTTTTAATGAATGTTCAATATGAAATGTATTTAGGATGTGTATGTTTGAGTGGTTGTGAAATCTGTGTATTTGTGTGTGATTGTATGCTTGTATGTGTGTATGTGCGTGCGCGCAGGCTTGCGTGTGTGTGTGTATGTGTGTATTTTCCTGTATGTATTTTTCAAAATTGAGCACATAAAAAAGTAAAATGCGTATTCTGTTGTATTTTCAAATCTTGACCTTTGAATACAAATTATATAATTCAGTGAAAATTTCCAGTTTTATTTGGACAAAAAGTCTTGCTATATCTACAACTGAAACATTCTCTGAGTAAGACTCAATAAACTGATAGTTCTTGATTTACCCTGCCCTACATTGCGAGGTTTCGATTACCTCACACTCCCACTATTTTCAGTTTTCTCCTATCAGAGTGACGTCAAACTAACTTGTATTTGTTATACATAGACATTAGTTTTTGCGTTTACTCTGATAACTTGTTTATTCGATAGGAATATGTGTATAAACGCGCACATATATGTATGCATATTTACATATACATAGGTGTATGAATGTTTATGTGTGTGAGTACGTGCAAAATTATAGAATATATATATTTATATATATATATATACATACATATATATATA
>NC_068981.1:68693070-68701133 GCF_001194135.2 Octopus bimaculoides
ATAAACTACAGTAGCATCTTCCTTCATGGTTCAGCCACATCCAGCCAAATATACTTGATGATGTGCTGCTACTGTTTATATCTCGCTCAGAGATTTATTATTGCTTGTTTCTCCTTTTTCGATATCAGTGAATTATCGCCACGGCAAAAGTATATGTATTTGCACTGAGAAGTCAATTTTTATCTCCAGCCAGTGGTTCTCGCACGCTAATGACGGGTTATTACCCAGAAACTCAGGTCCGTGTGTTTCACGCCACACTGGAGATGGGCACGATCATTTCCTTTTGCAAATATTGGTAGAGCAGAGACAGTGTGTCAATAGCCAGCTGGAGGGGGAAATGTCATCCTAGGGCTATAAACCACAGTAGTTTTGTCCCTTATTGGTCAGTCACATTTTGTTGGCAAATATACTTCACGATGTCCTGAAGCTACTGTTTATATACTCTTTTCTAATATAGGCATATTTTTGGGGCGGAGGGGCAGTCGATTAGATCAACTACCGTACCCAGTTGGCATTTAATTTATCGACCCCGAAACGATGAAAACCAAAGTCGACCTCGGCTGAATTTGAATTCAGAACGTAAAGACCAAATACCGCCAAGCATTTTGCATGGTGTGCTAACGTTTCTGTCATACATATATATATATATATATATATATATATATATATTTATATATATTATATTGTACATTGATGCTAGTAAATAGGTTTCAATCTGTATAATGATACAGCTTAAATTGCGAAGGCAGATTTTATTGAAATGGCATTTAAGGTCTGTTTATAGTTTCAAGACGAAAATGACAATAAATATAGAAAAACAGAGAGACGTGAAGACAAAAAGAAAGGATCATGGTAGCCTGACAAAGAAATTCCAGTTGGAAAATATACAGAATCAAATAAGGAGCACAATAAAGACTTAAATGTATTTAAAACGTATTCACAACGCTTTTTCAAAATTGCTATGGCTGTAACCCCATTCGAGTATTATAAGATGGGATGGTCTAATATAGAATTTATCGTGTTAAATAGATATTCGTATGAGACGTAGATATCAATAACAGACACATAGACATAACTATATACATACACACTATGTTGCAGTGTATACATTCATATAATCCTAGAAACGATCACGAAGGATTCTCAGTATAAATAGGATACGTTCTGTCATTTTCACTATTTAGAATTTATAAGAATGCTTTCTTACGTTATAGTGAAACGACAATTATACACAGCTTTGTTTCTAGTTAAGTATAGTTAGGATATAGTATTTTTGCTTCCCATGTATAATCAGCACTGCTTACCTTCATAACCCTTCCTGAAATTAACACGCATCATAATGAAAGGGGTCTTGTTTCATCAGCAAAATGTTCCAAGACACAAGTTCCGCTGATTGGGTGACACATTCACAGCACAGTCTACGAAGATCAGACTTGAGTATTGGTCTTTTATTGCCATATTGCCAGGAATTATGAGCCCGAGAATCCGACACTTCGTTTCCAGTCTTGCCTTAAACCCGGACACACAGTGTCCTCAGGAGGAATAGTAAAATACATCGCTACTGGGAAATTTCAAGCAACGTATTTAATTTTGCATTTAATGGATTTTCAAATATTCACTCGTTAGATTTAAGAAAACACACAATACACACTATACTATCACAGTTGGAAAAGCAAATTTATAAGTACCCATACCGATTACTAGCATATAATCAAACTTATGCACACATTTTATAAACGCTCCTGTACACCAACAAATACATGCATGTAAACGTTTATATACTATTCACAGAATGTCATACACACATATACAGTATCAAGAACATACCAAACTCATCGACATCAGAGCACAACATAAGCACACATGCACCCACATAAATCTCATACATGTGAATAACTACTCAAAACAGATTGACAGCACTCACGTGTTTGATATTGAGATACATGTAATAATATTACTGGGAATGAAAGGGAGAATAAAATGCAATGACATATATGCGGATAATTTTCTATGGATGTCGCAAAAAATTGTCAGAATGCTCACTCAAAATATACGGATTATATATTAGTAGCCCCAGTCTGAAATGAGCTTCATGACAGACCATCAGCATGACCAGACCTATATAGTTAAAAATAGGATTTAAATAACAGTATAAAGTAACAAATGAATATACATGTATGTACGTATGTATGTATGTATGTATGTAGGTAGGTAGGTAGGTATGTATGTATGTATGCATGCATGCATGCATGCATATATGTGTGCATGTATACACATACTCGCACAAAAATATACATAAAACATGCATATATATATATATATATATATATATATATATATATATATATATATATATATATATATATATATATATATATATATATATTTATACGAGACCTGATCAAAAGGTATCGTCGGGCCTGGATGTATGGAAATAAAACTACAACAGATATCAAATCGGTATTTAGTCTCTTCTATGTAAGTATATGTATATATATTCTACAGAATTATAAGATTGCAGTGAAATTTATGGGTGACCAATTACGGGATCGATTAAATGTCTGGCGTCAACTTGGATCGATTATTTTTCATTATATGCATACATTTTAAACGTAAAGATTCCAAGAGCGTAGACAATGAATAATGTATACTATACATTTATTACAGTTATGTTGACCTGATACGAGAACAATTATGTATATAGCGTAGCGAAATTGTACTTATATATGCGCATTAAAATAATAGGCGTTCCAGTTAAAATTCACATCCGTTTGTGTGTATGCGTTTGAATGTGTTTGTCATTGTATGTATATATGTTTGTTTGCAAATGTATATGTGCCAATTGATATGTTCTTGATTATATGAATATTTATATATAGCTGTATAGTTTTGTATGAATTTTTCTCCCTGTGTAGTTGTATCAAATTGTACGTGTGTATGCTTTGGTACATTGCTTTCTATGTTTCCGTGTATCTATACATTCTATATAACATACCACGTAAGTTTATGCAATTGAATTCAATTTTCTAAGACGAAAGCAAATTCTGAAATATTTCAAACAGTAGAAAATATTAAATGTAATGGAAATAACTCAGAAATTAATCAGGAAATATTGAAAACATTTGCAATTTAAAATAGTAACTGTAACGTTAGAGAAAATATCCAAAACATGAAAGCAGTTTGTCGCTTGTTTAACCAAGTATAAAATACGGTGCATACCTACGTGCACACATAAGCGTATGATCACAAAGCACATGCACACACACATGTACACGCACGTACACATATTGATGCTTATATACGTGTGTGTGTGTGTTTCGCGTGTTTGTATTTGGGCGTTTGTTTGTGTGTTCGTGTGTGTATGTGTGTGTAAAACAAATCAATACTTAAAACATTAAGCGTTATTTATTTTATATATTCAAGTAAACAGATTGGGGCGCAGATCACTCTAAGTTGCACAGAAAAAAACCCAAACAACTCTAAATTATCTATTCTCAATAACATTGTGTTATATTGTTTACAATTATTGCATTCCTTAGATTCAATCACAAAGTCATATAAGGGACACCTGGGATTGACATTCATCAAGAGGCAACAGTACTTCAAGTGCATTTTCTGGTCTGCTTCCTTAAGCTACTTGGTACGAAATGGTGTGCTTGATACACATCACCCAGAACAAATAATTCTTGAGCCAAAATAAAAAAAAAAAGTAGACAAAAATTCTGGACTAATCAGACCGAAAAATAATTTCCTTACAATCACTGCTACTTAAACTCACAAACCATAACCTATCAACATAAAATACCATAAACACTTATACTAATGAACTGACAACCCCAAGAAGGAACACTAGTACGCAAGGATCGTCCCCCTATGTTGCATCCTACCGCTCTCATGTAGAAAATATTTCTAACCAAAAGCCTAAGTCAATTACTCACTCTCAAAGGGAAGTGAAAAGATTTACAAGTGCATTCTCGACAAAATTAACTGTAAAATGAATTACGGAGGGATTAGATATTTGGAAGTGCAGCCCCGCCCTAACATTTGAGCCGCTATTATTGAAAATATAGAAGCCTCAACATTTAGTCAATTCGATATTGGATAGTTTTATTTCTTTACATAGCCCCACAATTTCCAAAGCCTCTGCCGCATGATACAATTGAACAAGGAGTTAGGAAATTTGATAATGGTGAACATTACAAAAACAGTTTAACTCTGAGACTATTTATTCTGTGCCCAAAATGTTATGGTGCCAAAAACACGGGTTCTCACTTATAACATATCTATGGAGTTCTCACCGGAGGTATTGCATTAGACTTGTGTATTCTTTCATTCGAGATATATATAGAATTCAAAAATTTTCAATACCTCAGAAACGCACACAAACGCACACGCTTCCTATCATTGCCGATTCTACCATACAGGAAAACGTTGAAATCGAGATACACCATTCCTAGTATAGGCTAAAACAGAGGAGATACAGAACCAACTTTTTTTGTCAAGGGATTATATGCTCCAATACTGCACTATTAAAAGAAAGCGAGCCGGCAGAATCGTTAGCATGTCGGGCAAAATTCTTAGCTGTATTTTATCTGTTTTTTTTTTATATTCTGAGTTCTAATGACACCGAGGATCCAGGAAGATGTCCAATTCTCCGGGCTATCAAAGAGTTGGTCATGTGTAGAACAACATCCCTGAACACTGGTGAACCGCTCTATTCGCACACTGAACACTGGCGAACAACTCTGTTTATAAGACCACCATGAGCTTACGTACGTACGTAATATATCAGATACAATCCAACAACTGACATATCGGTCGCACAGCACCTCTCTATCAACGCATCTCCCATCTGCAAACAGCTGAGCGGATACGACAGCACTGCCAAGTAGATAGAAGCCTCAATACTGGCCACGGAGAGGAACACTGAAAATCTGCGTATAAAAGGATATATATTGATCCACCACCTCAACACTAAAATTAAGAGTCGATCGAGTTGAGCCGGTGGCTCCTATAAAAACACCGCAGTGACTGCGGCCAACAGCATAATATGTGCCACCACCACTACTACCTCCACAGAGAGTTGATTAAGTCAACAGTTGGAGAGTGATTGTTACTGCTGCAACTTACCGCCCAGGAGATTTAGTAAGGTAACTGAATCAGTGTAACTGGACATTTCCCGAACTGCTATCTTCTGATGATGGGCCTTTGTGTCTGAAACATAAAGGCTTTTGTAAAAGTTTGTGCATTGTTAGAATTTACCTTACATTTTACCTTTTCTTTTCCGTTTTCTGTACGACGATGCTTCAAGCGAAATACAAAAATATTGTTACTATTGTTGCCTTTGCACAGCTTCTAAAGCTGGAGATGTACTACAGTGTCGGCTGTTAACTACCAGTGAACTAAGGTAACATTTCTTATTTTTCGAGCCCCATCCGGAGTATTTAGATTCCTAAATATTTGTATGTCTGGCTTTGGTCTAATTCTCTTTTTTCATTGGCATTATCTAGTGAGATGCTACTACTCTTAACTAGTTTTCCTCTTTTCAGAATTGCTTTGGTACATTTTTCTAATCCAAATTTCATATATATTTCTTTGGTAACTCCATGTACTGCCTCTAGTAGTGTTTCCAGCTGTTTGTCATTTGTAGCATATAGTTTTAAGTCATCTATATATAAAAGGTGGCTGATTGTTTTCCCGTAACATTTGTATCCGCATCCAGTTCTATTGAGCAAGTGAGATAAAGGTGCCAGTGCCAAGCAGAACAGGAGTGGAGAGAGCGTGTCTCCCTGAAATATTCCTCTTCTAATAGGGATGGCTTTGGTTTTCATGAGTCCCTCTTTTGTTTGGACCTGTAGCACTGTCTGACATTTATTCATAGAATATCTTATGTATTTTATAATTATTGGTGCAATCTTGATTATGGGTAGTGTTTCGAGGATTCACGTGTGGGGAACACTATTAAAAGCCTTTCGGTAGTCGATCCAGGCCATACTGAGGCCTTTCTTCTTTCTGCGGCTGTCTTCAGTTATGGCTTTATTGATCATTAATTGATCTTTACAGCCGTATGAGCCCTTGAAGCATCCCTTGTGCTCTTCTGGAAACAGGTTGTTTTCTTCCATGTGCTTAATCAATCTCTGCGATATTATTGCCGTAAAGGCTTTGTAGATTGTAGGGAGACAGGTTATAGGGCTGTAGATTTGTGGTTTCTCCGTTTCTGTGGATTTGGGAATTAGGATGGTTTTCCCTTTCGTGAGCCATTCAGGCATTCTGCTAGTATGTCGTTAAAGTTTTCAGCCAGCTTTTTGTGCATTCATGTCAGATATTTTAACCAGAAGTTGGGGATCTTGTCGTGCCCAGATGCCTTCCAGTTGCTTAGTCTATGTAGTGCCTGGATGACCTCTTCAGTTGTTATAGGGGTCCAGAGTTGCTCAGGTGCTAAGTTCGTTGTTTTAATAGTCCTTTTCTGAGGTTGTTCTTTCACCGACCATATTTCTTTCCAAAATTTTTAAACTTCTTCTGCTGTTGGTGCATTATTATTATTATTATTATTATTATTATTATTATTATTATTATTATTATTATTATTATTATTATTATTATTATTATTATTATAATAATTAATATTATTATTATTAGCATTATTATTATTATTATTATCATCATCATTATGATTATTATTATTGTTGTTATTAATGTTGTTGCTATTGTTATTAGTGTAACTATCATTGCAACTATTGTAATTATTTTGGAAACATAATTAATTATCTTTCCGACTTTCACTCATTAGATTATATACTCAATAAACAAACTCTTTTAATATAGCCATTGAGTCTTAGATTATTTGAAAATTAGAGATGTAGATAAAAATTGTATAAATAATGTGGATGTGTATGGGCAGATAAAGAGACGGAAAGTATTGGATGTGGAGCATCTTGCTTCGAAATCATAAACAATAAGTAGAATAAAAGTGAGGTACAACGATAACAGAAAAGGAGCCCACATAGAAATTGCAAGTGTGAAGAAGATTGTCTTGGCGACGCATGTTTGCAAAACGTATATAAGATACAAGGATGAAAAGATTACGTAAGTATCAGTTTGGTAACATAAAGTTTTAGAGCCTGTAATCGTGTTTTGACATCAATAAGTCGCGGCTACTCGATGACACCGAATAATATGCAAATCATTTGCTTAATTCATTTGTGTTTCTTAAACTGCAAGACATATTACAATGCCTTGCTATGAACGTATTGCTAATGGATAACTGCTATCATATGTTGCTTATTCGAAGTTTGTGATCACAATTGTACTAATCAAATATTATAGGGAGGAACCGACATAATATGACGTTTCTTTTCTGTTTTCTCTATTTCTCGTGCCAGGACCTGCTTTTGTATAACGTATTATGCATAAATTTATATTGCCTTGGTTAATTGCATAAAATAGCATTTTCCTTTATTTCTACATTTTTTTTTGTTTTTTCAATTTTTTTTGTGTGACTTTGTTCAGCTATTGGGAACAGATTCCTACATCTGGTGGGAAATATTATCAGTGATGCAATTTTCCGATTCCATTTTAATCCAGTTATATAGAAATTTTAGGCACCAAACGTGATATAATAATAGAAATTAAATTATGTTATCTGGTTTTATTATGTTTATTCCTGCGTTCAATCAAATTAACCAGACATTTAAAATATTTGATAGACTTTTGAATCCGCTGGCATGTGTGCGAATCATTTAGAACAAGAGAACTATATGAGTGTCTGTACGTCAGTTTTGGCATGCGTATGCACGCTCGTATGTGTGTAAATGTATATGTATGTTAATGTGCATGGGTATAAATGTGTGTGTGTACGTGTATGAGTACACGTTTTGTAAATATAGGTGTGTGTACAAGTGCGTGCGTGAATACGTGTACATGTAAATGTGTGCTTAGATTTGTTTCTAGTGATATATTTTTTATGATGTTTATATTTGTTTTAGAAGCATTTTACATCTTAAAAACAAACATACAGAAATATATATGTCTGTATATGTTTTCAAATGAATATATATGTATAT
>NC_068981.1:68701304-68702132 GCF_001194135.2 Octopus bimaculoides
TATATATATATATATACGTACATATATATTTATATATACCTATATATATATATATACACACACGCGCACACAAACTCTTTCATACGCACACACACAAACGCACATATACAATATGTGGGTGAAGGGGAAAAGGAGAGCGAGGTATATTCTTCATTGCTTGTGTTCGGGTCATTGTTTATCCAACGTTAGCAATAGCTTGTAAAGTTATGTCCACAGATTCTTTCAAAATCAAAACTTTTCTGAGAAGTGGATGTTACCGTTACTTTAAGTAACGTCATTTTGGCGTATGTTGGGAATGTTGCTATATTAGTAGTAAAAATGATTATTCCTGTTCTGGTGATAGTCATCATTTTAGCTAGCAATGTGTTCGTAACGAACATAATGTTCATGAACATGGCAATATTAAAAAGGATAAGAAGATGATATTTTTAAGCAATGCCACTTCTTAACGTAATGTTGAAAACATGAACCATCAATTTGCAGAATAATGTGTAGCTGAAATAGAAGTAGCGAAGAAAGAACAAAATTGAAGATAGCAGTGAATAATAAAATAAAGAACTACGTTTATCGTACAAAACTTATTATGTTATTTCCTCTTTAATTATTATATATTATATATTTTATATTTTTAGTGCCATATCAAATGAACGTGCGATTAAGGAGCCACTTTCGCTGTCATTAAGACGCTTGAGTATCTGACATATAAGAATGCTTATCTACTTGACTTTGCAGATAAATTCATAATTATATGAAGAAGTGTTGACAGATAGTGGAAGTTAACAGCTGAAGCAATATGGTGTTGGTTAATTGCGAAGGAATAGTATATAT
>NC_068981.1:68702142-68702874 GCF_001194135.2 Octopus bimaculoides
TATAAAATATTCAAATATCATTACAGTCAGTTATGGAAAAGGTAATGGGTCATGTATATCACAAAAATAAGTCCTTTTCCAACCTCATGAACGAGAATCATTAACGACGCTCCTGTTTTGACACGCTAGATGTTGAAAATATTACTCATAGATTAACAAGTTCTGCAACCTCGAATAAATTTGATGTGGTTTATATCACCGCAATGACACTTGACATTAGTAACATAACTGCAACAAGGCTCAGTGGAAAAGGCCTTCTTTCTCTGCGTATCAAGGTGAGGCCGTATGTCTCTTCTCTACTTGTTAGGTCTATGACTAAAATCTCAGTCATATGCCGTCCTTAGTTAAGCGCAGACAACCTCATACATACACAAATGCACACAGACACACACTCACACACATACATTCACACTCAAACACATATCCTCTCTTACCTATACCAAACTGCTGGCTGTGCTGGGACAACGCCATTAAATATATTAATACATACGCATTCCTTAATAACACATCTTAAATTGTAAAGCCTGAAAATATTAATTTATTTTAGTTGGGTAATTGCCATAAAATTTGCCACTTGCAAATTATGTGCTGTGTAGATTAGTAAATATTTAAAATGCTCCTCGCTAATATTGAGTTCGTATTGTAATGCTATACTATATTTAAGAACTAAACACACATAAACGAAAACTCACACGCAGGTATGTATGTGTATATATATATATATATATATAT
>NC_068981.1:68703746-68705076 GCF_001194135.2 Octopus bimaculoides
ATATATATATATATATAATATAAAATGGTCCAAGAACGCAAACATCGAGACAGTTAGGTGATACATGGAAGGGACAACAAAACATCCAGATACATGATACAAAGAATACAAGGACAAGTCATTCGGCCGGCCATTCTCGATACCGCTCCATTTCGGCAAGCCCCAAGAAAAAACCAAGCCAAGAGCATTAGATTCCTTGGAAGAAATCAGCGAATGTATACAAAAACAAGGAAGGAAAAAAAAAACGAACAATGTTACACACATACAAAAAAAAATAATAATAAATATAACAGGACATAACAACAGATGTCTTTCTACCAAGGACGAATTGGATTAAGATGACGTGTGCGGAAGTAAGTCTTGTATCTCTACCTTACGGCAAGGATACAACATTTCACAAGCACAGGGAGGAATATCGACGTTGCCTGGCCGAACACCGGTCATGCGGGGAAGGGAAGAAGGTAGAGGTAGAGGCAGAGGGACAAAAGAATTAATGTGCGGTGAGCACCTAACTCTCTGGATGTTTTGCATTCTTGTCCCATTTTGTACTATATATATATATATATATATATATATATGTGTGTGTGTGTGTGTGTGTGTGTGTGTGTGTATATATAAGTATATATATATGTATATATATGTGTGTATGCATGTATGCTTGTATGCATGTATGTATGCATGCATAAACATGCGCATTCACTCACACTTACACACACGTATGTTACATCCTTAGCTCAACCATTGAAATTCCAAATTATTAGCTTCATTTTCTTAAGGGTAACTATTCAGTTGTGGTTTTTATTTCCATAGTATATATCTGGCAAAGGAAACGGAAAACTTCATGCATTTCATATGGGTGAGTTGTGACAAAGATGTGAATAAAGCCTTTTTTGTTAATCGAAGAACACACGAATCTTTACTTATCAAATTGCAAAATTAAGACTGTTAACTTGGTCAGCTTGCAGCAGAATTATCAATGACAGATTTCGACCATATATGACTGGATAATTTGGTCGTTTTCCTTTTGTCCCAGTGCCTGACTCTCAAAGTGTGATTATTGAATCTGGCCTTGAAATTACCCTCCGTGAGGCCCACGTATTTCTTCGTCGAAATTGTGTCCTTAGTGGATATAGAGTCCACGGTGGCCTCATAAATGATGGTTTCAGACATGCAAGCTGCATTTTTTATCTCTGCATGAACAGCTGGCTTCATATTGCAGTTTTTGTGTGTTGTGTGCGATTACGTTTTTAAAATTAGCAGTTGAGCGGAAACTGATATTTAAGTTATGTCTGTTGAAGATCCTTCTATAACTATGGTTAACTGGAAACTC
>NC_068981.1:68705595-68709982 GCF_001194135.2 Octopus bimaculoides
ATATATATATATATATATAAAACATATTGTGAAGTATGTTTGTAATGTTTTGATAACAATAAATCAAATGTAACCCCCAAAATAAACAATAAGTAGATATTAATAGCAATATATATTAACAAACTAACTTGAAAATAACACCATAAAATTGTACTATGGGCAATAACGTATAATAACCTAACTGAATATCTCTGGAAATTTCATATCGCATTTGTGCTTTGTGGATAACATATATGGTATGAAAGAAGTTTGTCAAATAAGACATTCACAACGGAGAGAAGTTGCCATTATTGCCGCGTCAAATTCTAAATGAATATTCATATTTTGCTCACCGAATTTAGAAAGGTGAAAGTTATACCATTATTTTGAAAGATACTGTTCTCGACATTTGTACGTCTACAATAGAACGGGAAGATATATCTCCAGAATACATTAACGCAGTGTATTAGCACGTTATATCTAATTGCTTAGAGTATGTATGAGGGTGATTTTCTCTACAACACGGAGGTTGCAGCACTAACAGCATCGTAATGAATCCATGTATAGTGGGCTTCGTCCGTCGCATCATTTTGAATGTCGTCGTTGTCTATTGACACGCATTCTCAAAACACCGGAATTGTCACGATGCAGCCGGCTAAACGTCAGTGTTTCTTTTATAGAAAACATTATTTTGTTATTGCATGTCCCCAGCTATGGCGTGTAGGAATAATTTAACTGTTTTCTAAACCACGTACTAAATAAATGCCTATAAGAAACAATTTAACGGATTCAGAGTAATTATATTTCGTCTCAGATGGACGCAACATTTTCTTACCAAAACCGCACATGATTTACTCACAAGGTCGTTTGCAGCTGAAAAATCTAAATACGTTCATGTTGAAGTAAAAGTGCTTTGTGCATAGGATTCTCCGAGTAAAACAAAGTGACGTCTTCTGTAAACATGTGTGCATGTTGCTGTTATCTGTGTTGTCTATATTTTGTTAATAAAGATTATTCTCCGTAAGTACCCAAGCACCTACGCTCACGCTCTTTCACTCGCACACAGACACTTACACATATATTCATGCGATATGTAAATGCAAAACAGAAATAAATGTCAGTATAGATTTCATAAGTTGCTTGCTTTGCTCCACCATATAATGCTGTATATTCATCCTACTAATGTATTTCTAACTCATTTTGTAATACGTTGTATGCATGAGCAAGCAAGGGTAGTGAAAACAAAAATGAGTAGATTCTTGTTATACATTTCGCTATTAGTAGGTTTTGTGGGACTCATTTGACCTACTTACATTAAAAAGGAGACAGAAATTTGATAAATGCTAACATCTTTATAACCACTCACCGTAGGGTGACATATATATCTTATGGGCTAGAACCTAAAGAAATCATACTTGAACATCTAACGTATAGAGACCGCGTTTACAATGAAATACTTATTTACCTATGCTAGTGTCCACTCATTTTGCCTGTTTACGTGTGAGAATTTTAAATGTAATTTATTGGAATGCGATAATATGAAAGTTTTGATATATCGTAATAGCAATTGACATTTGGAAATTAAAACTGAATAGTGTGTAATAACTACAATATAATAAATACTTGGTCCAATAACAAACATGTTCAAGGTACGTGCAACCATAAAACGTCACATATGCTGTAGCATGTTATATAACACTGTATTCGCATATGATCCTATTTGAAGTATTCTCTTGCTGAGATCTATAATATATTTCTCAAATAGAGAGAAGAATCAAACCTACAGAGTAGATCGGGGAAAAAAATAACGGTTAACAAGAGGAAAGAAGAATTCTTTTGAGATTTCATCAATATTTATATGAGATTAATTAGAATGAAAAGTAACCTTCTCGTCTTCTGCTAACTTATGTCTAACTCTTAATAATATATGACGTCCGAGAAATTGTAATGATATTATTTATGTATGTCTTCTTAAATTAGAATAGCTAGTTACCTATTTCTTAGAGACAGTAATACATTTCAAATTAACCACCATCACTCTCTTCCATTCTCTCACTCTCTAGCTTTCTTTTTTTCCTTCTTTTCTCCGTCTACCGCATACTTTCTCTTACTATCTCATTCACCATAGATATTTTAATGAATACGTCTAGGAAATATGTTAACATGGACTAGACAGTATAGACTAAATGTATTGTAGCATTTAATTGTAGTCCACACACTTCTGGCATTATAAAATATTTACCAGTAAAATATACTGTAATAAATTAAATTAACGTTTGCGATTAATCGATAGGCATTGTATACATGTATGTAATCAGTATATATGTCAAGAAGCTCAATAAACGTAGCAAGCGTGATGAAGATTAAAGCGTAATATATTTTAATTCAGATAGGATAGCGTGATTCGATTGGCGTCTACGTAACAGGATTCTTTAATCCTGAAGTGTAGGATTTTCTCGGACAAATATCAACACATCTCTATGCATGTACCTACGTATACACGTGCGCACGCACACATATTTGCAGATACATGAATACATACCTATTTCAAATGAGATACTTGACTTATTTTATACCGGCTCCACCGTATAGAAAATGTTACACTCTAATTCGTTACTTTTCCCTCCGTTGCTTCACCAATAAGATCAGATGTACGTATAGAATTGAATTCTAAATGCTACCAACACGCGATGAACGTTGGTTATATGATTTAAGTAGCATTCTTAGTTTGAATATGAAAATGAAATTAGCAACTTTCACACGTGATCTCTCACATTTGACTTAAAAGCAGGACATTATCGCTAAAGAGAAAATCCTTTCAAAATTGTATTTTTTACATATGTAATATCTCTTCCAGTGATAGGAGAAAATGGTGTGCGGCCTCATGGGCAACGCTTTTATATCTAAGTACAGCCAACACAATTAAACATTTGGACAAAGAACCAAATGTGACACGATGGCGTTTTCAAAATACGTACAGTATATCCTGGATGATATCTGCATTATACAATTAAATGACCAGTAATTGAAATTATCTTTGGTTGTATACAAAGCCCAAACTTTTCTGTTTCTGTAACTGTAAAGTTCACTATTTAACCACACATGTCATGTTTAAAAACTGAAATTATATTTACTTTCTTCTAACACACATGGAAGCTAGGTCATCTCATTGTGTATTATATTACAAGGGGATGTTACTGATGTTGCTTTGCAGAACTAAGGAACTTCTCAAGCCATTGCCTGTAATCACTGATTTATCTTTATAATTCTCTTCTACTATTATTCTGTTTTTTCCTTTATCAATCCTAAAGTGTCATCTGTTGGACTTTGGTTTATACTAGCACTTTATCAAGCCAACCGCCAGTTTATGTTCGCACCTTTTATTTATCTACCACCTCAAATATCAACCAATATACTGGGTCTATGATTTATACCCCCTTCATACTTACATTCATTCATTAATACTTAATCTATAGCTTATTATATTAGTCACGTATGGCCCGAGAGAATATCTGTATAACAATCCACTTACTTTTATGTTCATTACATTTTGTACGCCGACCTTTTGCTTTTCAATATTGAAGTATATTCTAAACATACAAATATTCTATGAAATCATACCATCTATCTATATATGTAACATTGATAATTCACACGAGTATATAATCTGTGATACCCATATTTCAGTATCACCTCCGGCTGTCTATTACGTTTACTTAGTTGTACCACCACTACTTGCTGGTATATACTAGTACAGCACTATGGACTATTTTCATACGAGTACATGTAGAATAGGTGCTACATAAGAGCATATCATGCAATTAGCCGAACATTTGTATACGCGCAGAACCATTATATATCACGTGTAATATGCTGCGTGTGGTACATTACAAACCTATCACTTTTTTTATTATCTCATTAGGGTATTAGTTCGTTTGTTGACATAAATTGCAATTGGTTCCCTATGAATTACCTTGTCCTTAATCTCCACTGCCATGTAATCTCGTTATTCTGCTTAAGAAGCAATCAATGCAGCTTTGACGACAGATTAAATGTGCGAATAATGTAATCTTTCAGAGTTATATGTGGCGTATAGGAATTCGTTCCATTATATGAAATATATTAAACTTCGAAACATGGTGGGATGAGGGAAATGTGTCCACAGCAATATAGTAATTACGAAAAAATAAGGCAGGAAAAACCAAAACATCTATACTTATTTAAATTTTGAATGATTAAAAAGGTTAATCATGCCCAGAGAAAATGGTATGTGGCCTACACTATTCCAAGGATGAAAATAGATAGATAGGTATACACATACATATATATGGAAATATAAAAGTTATTTTCTACCTCTCTCTCTCTCTCTCTCTCTCTCTCTCTCTCTCTCTCTCTCTCTCTCTCTCTC
>NC_068981.1:68710005-68713248 GCF_001194135.2 Octopus bimaculoides
CTCTCACTCCCACTCTCTCTCTCTCTCTCTTTATATACATATATATATATATATACACATGCAACGATATACAGGTGAATATGTGTAAATGTATGTGAGTATGATATATAATTCATTTTGAATACAGATGTGTCATGTATTAGACGTCCTATACTGTTGGAATTTTATGTATGTGTTATATCGGCACTGCGAGAATCAATTCACTTACCTGTAGTTTTCTGTCTATTTTGTTTCCAGCAGGTGTTAAACCGCATAATTAAAATTTTGAACAGGAAATCTGTCTTCATTAACTTGTCAGAAGTCAATGAAATTTAATATACATTTCGCCCTTTGTTCAGATAAATTTTCTTTATGTTTGTTCTTTCATTAAATTTTCTAAACACTCGCTTTACAACATGGAAGATATTCCGCATTTTATACAAAATGATACTGAATGAATATTAAATTTTGTATCATCTGGTAGAAATCTAAATCTGTAAAAGTTTATGTACGACCTCTTTTTTATCAGCGTTGGATTCTAGATTAATTACTCAGAACATTAATTTCATGAATATTTGGAAAGTTTATTTTTGTTTTGCAGATGTTTGGTTATGTTAGAGCTTCCAATAATGTGAGCAAAGAAAACACGGACAAATGTTAATGCATTTCGTGTTTTAGTAGGCAGTTAGACTGAGAAGAAATTAATCGATAAGAAACAACAAGAAGAAAATTGAGAGAAACATGGCAGTATGTTAAAATATGAAATTAATTAAAAAGGTAGAACGTAAAGCAAAAATGAACGGGGCAATCTTTGTGAAAAACAACTGAATTTGCTGCAATTTAAAATGTTCTCCTTGATATCATAGGCATATACATAAAACTATGTGCATACGTATATAAAGATGTACAAATGATACGCAGTTAATGCGACACCTGCAATTTTAATATTATCAACACTTGAACGAAAATTACCGCTTAAATTTTTAATTTCCCGCTCCGTAGGACATACATTAAGCATATGTGCATTTGTGTGTTTATACACAAACATACACACACGCACACACTTGTATGCATATGTGTGTATATGTGCGTGAGTATGTGTACATGTGTAAATGTATACACACACACTCACGCTCAGACACGCAAATATATATTAGTTATAAGTGTTATGGTAGGCGCAAACTTTACTAAAATATTTCGGCTCTCTAGAGGTCTCTAAATTCGTCTCCAGTATTCGACGCTGTTTGGCGTTAATATTTCAGATAGCTTAATGTGCATAATGAGAAAGATTGAGGACATATAATTACAAACGTATAATGGGGATGTTAGATTTTATATTATCTACACTTGTTTCAGAATGTCAGTTATCGTCATTAAGTAAGTTTGTTTGCCCTAATATGTAATCTCATCCCGTTTTTGAATGATATTGTCAGAAAAAAAATATACATCATGGAAGAATATTCATGCACAGTTTGACTCAAATATGGAGAATTAAGCCAGATATTTCATATATCAGATTATATGTTATTCCGGAGTGAGATAACTGCACTGTATGTAAGAAGAATGGTAGGGTGTAGTTATAACTGTTCTACAACAAGGACAATGCACAAAGACATACACACATGCTCGTAACAGCACGCATTTTTACTCAGAAAAAGAGAACGTGGACTAAATATGACCCCCAGATACTGTAGCATCAATAATAAGAATACCAGGTAGACCAAAAATAATAACAATAAAACTGAGAGCAGTCAGTTGCATAAATTGCCACACAAATGCAAGAGGATAACAAACGTTTCCATGCAGAAGATATCTGAGTAAGCACATATGCGTTTAGGCAGGCATAGGCTTCAATATATTTATAAAATATTTCAGAACAAATACTAAGACATGTCTTCTAATCTACGCTTGAGTTAATTTAGTAGCTTTGAGAATACGAAAATACCCGAGTGCCTGGAGATTTTCGATGCATGCAAGTTAGCTTCTCATGGAAATATCAACCCTTAAACGGTGGACAATATCAATTGATGTTTCATTAGAGAAAAGTGGACATCATCAGTTGATGTTTCAAGACTGTTACATGGATATCACCGTCATCAAAGAAAATTGAATATTTTACGCTTTTTCTAATAATGACATTGTAAATTTTATTATGCGGGAGACCAACAATAATTTGTACTCATTTCAAGTGAAAATAAGTATAAAAATAACACTAAAGAAAAATAGAATTGTTGTCTTATTTCTTTGTAACTAGTGTGGTACACACATTTATGCAAAACTTTGCGGCTGTTCAGGGGTTATATAAATGTTTTAAAAGGTTCTTTAAATGTTTAATAGTATGCGCTTGACGTCTACAATGTCTCTTGCAAAAATCTGTGCATACAACCACTCGTTCATACAGAAACACATTTTCACACATTCATATGCGTCCATGCATTCATAAGGAGATGCAGAGAGACATGAATGAATATCTATCATCTATCTATCTATCTGTTTGTCTGTCTGTCTGTGTGTCTGTCTGTGTGTATGTCTGTCTGTCTGTGTGTGTGTCTGCCTGTGTGTCTGCCTATACACACACATGCTGGGATTTAACTCGGAATTCAATATAAAAACTTCCTATAATCAAGATTTCAAGAATTCTTGCGTGTAGATTTCTTTTGCGTAGATAACATTTTTCACAGCACTGTACTCACTTATCGGCGCAAATAGCTATGACTGCAGGCCACAATACAGTTTAGACAACAAGAAAGCATTCGAACATCAGGTTATTTTATGTGAATTTGCATTCTATATGGAAATATTAATGAGAACGAAGAGTGCTTCAATCCTACTTGTGAACACATAAATTATGAGATAAATGCATATATTTTTCTATATATATCTGTATAAATGCATACCAGTACATACACACAAACTTAAAGATATGGATGTAAAGATGGACAGAGGAGAAGGAAAACGTTACAAGTACATATATACTTTTGCTCACTAAATTACTACTACTACTACTACTACTACTACTACTACTACTACTACTACTACTACTTAGTAGTAGTAGTAGTAGTAGTCCATCACTACTGCTTCTACTGTTACAAATATAATTACTTTTGCAGCTTCTGCCATTATATTAGGTGATGTTATTAATACTATTCAACACCGAAGAATTGTTGACTTCATAGAATAAATCTACAGTAATTTGTAGATGCATGTCCATCTTTGTTTCTCTTTCTCTCTCTCTCTCTCTCTCTCTTTATATATATATATATA
>NC_068981.1:68713334-68714620 GCF_001194135.2 Octopus bimaculoides
TTAATAGTTATCGCCAAGCCAACATGGCAGTCCAATAAATAGGACGAATGCTGCCGTTGATTAGCTCCAAGAGGCCATCGTCTCTACCTGCTCTACATTGATAAGAGGCAGTACCCCGAAACTAGTCTGTCGATGCCAGACCAGCAAGGGGAAGCGGCTGACCTCCCCTGTTCGAAGGTTATAAAGGACATAGTTTCGTGTGTCACATAGCTAGCTAGAGGCGATGGCCTCTTGAAGCTAATCAACGGCAGCATTCGTCCTATTGTTTGGACTGCTATGTTGGCTTGGCGTTAACTATTAATATCCAGTACCGCTGCCGTAGTCTCGTTTAGAGAGACTTAGAAATATTAATATCTCTCTATATATATATGTATATGTTTATATGTATATATATGTTTCTCTCACTCTCTCTTTATATATATATATATATATATATATATATATATATATCTTTATATCTCTCTCTTTCACACCTTGAGCAGATGTGTGTATTAGTGTATGTGAGAGAGTTTGTCCTTCTAAATACATACAAAGAGAAATAATATGAATATATTTTACCAAATACCAATAGCAAATATATAGGTGCATGTGTAAGTCTGACATTTTTAGGAATTGTGTATGATAAGATTGTTGTATACGTCCGTGCATGCGTTTACATATAGCAATGGCTGTCGGGAAGTTTTGTATGTATTGTGGTAATTCTGTTTCCACCATTCAATAAAGTGATAACATCAAAGATAATGAGTAAATAAGTGGAAGATCATATATGAAATAAAAGATAAAACATTACTTAATTAAGCACCATAGGGATTAATTCTGTAAATTGCTAAAAGAGTCGTTGCTTTTTTGTTAAGTCCAAAATTGCTATTTTTGTCTTCTAATCAAATTATTTGATAATATCATTGTAATTCACTGCGGAATGCCAGAGTTTGATTTTAGGGATAAGGTTACTGTATATTAGTATATAATATTTATGATTCTGTCTTACAGGCAAATTTCTATTCCATTCAATCAGTGGAAATGATATGATGAACATCAAACACTACCACAGCTAAGATGGAAAATAGACGTAATTAATAATATCGATTAATTAAATATTCGCGAGGGATCATTTGGTAAGTGACGAAGACGGTGTGTGTGAAATAAATTGGCTAAACACTTAAAATTCGCTTGTTAATTTGCTTATGGAGGGGTCAGTGGGGAAAAATATTGCTATACGACGATGAATTGGAAGGTGCCGTATATAAATACATACACACACACACACACACACACACACACACACA
>NC_068981.1:68714741-68722766 GCF_001194135.2 Octopus bimaculoides
TATATATATATATATATATATATATATATATATATATAGAGAGAGAGAGAGAGAGAGAGAGAGAGAGAGAGAGAGAGAGAGAGATACATATATACATACACACATACATACATACATACATGCATACATACATATATACATACATAGGTACATATTCATTCCTGTCTCTCTGCATCTCTGAATGAATGCATGAACGTATGTGAATGTGTGAAAATGTGTTTCTCTATGAATATGAGGTTGTATGCACAGATTTTTGCAAGAGACATTGCAAACGTCAAACTCTGTACCAAACTAGTACGAATAAACATGACAACAATTCCGTTTCTCTTTACTATTACTTTTATACTTATTTTCACTTCAAATGAGTACAGATTAGTGTTCTTCCTAGCTCTCCTGTGTGACCCGTCAGTCCGGCATTCACCATGATAGATCGCTAGCTGCTATAACTTTTTTCTATTTACTCTCCCTGTTTATTTCTGTGCTCCTTTCTGTCGAACAGCGTAGGCTCAAAATGTAAAAGACTTTGTCACTTCCAGAGCGTTAAACTAATATATCCGTTTGTTGTTTAAACACCCGTCTTCGTCTTTTGTGTTTTGGGGAAATTCTCACTATATATATATATATATATATATATATATATATATATACACACACACGCAAATGTGTATATACAGGTATATGCAGAGATGCTCAATATAAAAATCACATTCCGGTGCTTAAATTGTTTCAACGCACACTCTTTTCCGAGGATGAAGTCCGACGGGTAAAGAGTGGTCCCTAAGAGGAATTCATGTAAGCAGATATGAAGATAATGATGAAAAAAGAAAAAAAAAACAGATAAAACATTGGGTACATCCGGAGGCTGGATTTACTCATACATATATATATGAACTACATCCGCCAACATTATAAAGTAATTCCGAGTCTCTAGAATCAGCTGTCGGACCTGTAATACCATATATTCTTCGTTTTCAATTTCTGTGTCTTTGTATGCCATGTAATTTTGTTCTGATAATATTTAGATATCTATATATTTATACTTGAATATACATCTGCAAATTTTCAATGTTTTCCTCCTCTCTATTTACATTCATAGATGCATGGATATATACATATATGGATATATATATATT
Source organism: Octopus bimaculoides (assembly GCF_001194135.2). NCBI lineage: Eukaryota > Metazoa > Mollusca > Cephalopoda > Octopoda > Octopodidae > Octopus > Octopus bimaculoides. The sequence continues at coordinate 68,715,875 of NC_068981.1, forward strand.
TATATATGTGTGTGCGTGTGTGTGTGTGTATTTCTCTCTCTCTCTCTCACCATCTCTCTCTCACCCTCTCTGTCTCACTCTCTCTCTCTCTCTCTCCCACTGTATATATATATATATAACAGTAGCAGTAATAAGGAAGTCAAATGACATAAGAACCTATGTAATGCAAATAGAAATATCATGTCCTATGTTCTGAAGAACAACACAGTATGCGATACAATATTTAAAAAGTATAATGAACAAAACTAAAATGTACAGAGTTAGTGATGTGTAGTGTGTACCTCTCTGTAATGCCAAATATTTCTAATAAAATGACTATGTGAAATCTTATATAAAATGTAAGAACATCAGCGAAACATAAGTACGAGAAGCATAAAAAAACATTGCTCAGAACGCTAGGAACCATTTGCATTATTACTAATATGAAAGAAAACTGATATAATATATTCAGTTACTAGATGTCTTGATTAAAATTTTAGATTCATCCGATTATTTAGGAAATTGATTTTCAAACTATTTCCTATATAATCTTTATCTTACAAAGAGGAAGGGCATACTCGATTGGTAATTTAAATAATTATCATTAATGGAAAGTTAAAATTATACAATACATTCCAGACAATTTTGATTTGGGATGTACACGTAAATATTTTGCAAACAACTTGGAGATACAAGTGTTACCAGTTAAAAGCTCCACAGACTGGACGCTAGCATGTTTCTGGGTCATAAAAGTTAGAATGCGTGCTGTTTTGAGATATTTGTCTCGACGGTATTATTGCGCACATTATTGCCCCTCCTCCCTGAGACGAGGTCCAGCTTGCTAGGTCAACTGGTTACTAGGCGTCATCCAACAAACTGTTCGCCATTTATTATCGTCTCGTTTTCACCAAGTACAGCGGCTTACCTCCTCCACTATAACTTGGATATCGCTTATGAGGCTATCTGTTTTGCGATGGGTTAGATTTAGCAACAACAAGCATAACCACACACTGTTTACAATGAATTATCTACGTCCAACTTCCATTAGAAAATACTATACTTTCTAGCCTGCGTCCTCGTATTTTTCGAAGAAGTGTTTATGATAATCGAGTATTTGATTCCAAGCCATAGCTATACTATCGCCAAGGGTAACTTTTAACTTGACCGGATATACAACTTCTGTTTTCTTTCACCATATGATAATATCTTGTTTGTGTGTTACTACAATGGGCAAGAATCTTTGGTGCCCTGGTAAATCTGCAGCCGCCTCCCAATAGCCGTTCCACTTTCGTATATACGTGTATATATGTGTGTGTGTGTTTCACGTACACATTTTTCAAAATAGCAATACGTTTTCACATTTGAGTTTCAGTATCTGAACACATTCATCCATCAAATCATAAATATGTGCATGCGTCCATACATGGATACATACAGGCGTTGGACAATATAATGGGAAAACCTTAAACTTTCAAACAAATTTATTTCAATATGGGGTAGGATCGCTTTTGGCAGTAATTACATCTTGAATTCTACGAGGTATTGGTTCGTATAAAGTTTAAATCGTTTCCAAAGGAATTTTTGTCCATTCTTCAGCTAAACTAGTCTCCAGTTCTTGTAGTGATAATGGTGGAGGATATCGACTCCTTACTTGTTTTTCTAAAATGCACCATAGCTGTTCAATAATATTGAGATCTGGGGATTTTGGCGGCCAGATAAAATGTTCAACTTCACTAGAATGTTACTCGTGACATTCAGTAACAACTTTAACTGTGTGAATTAGTGCATTGTCATCCTGAAAGATTACGTTTCCCACCAGAAACAGTTCCGTAACCATAGGATAAAAATCCTCAAATAGTCTTGACTGTCATGAAGGGAAACCATTGGGCCGGGCGATTTCCAAGATATAACCCCTTCTCCCAGATCATCACAGATCATCCCCCATGTTTAACAGTTGGAAGAAGACTGTTTGGCTCAAATGCTTCTTTTGGCTGTCGCCACACGTATACTCGGCCGGTGGTCGGAAATAAAGTAAAGTATGACTCGTTCGAGAAAATAACAATCTTCCACCGTTCTAGGGATCAATTCTGTAGATTTTGACTCCACTATAAACGCTTTGCACCGTTTGTTTTTGAAAGTAGTGCTTTTCTGATTGCAGCCCTCCCGTGAAATGCGGCTTAGTGCTGCATGGTCATTCAGCTCTGCAGTAATTTTTGGAGCTGTGCATTTGTGATCCTTTGTAACAATTCGCATAAGAGTTCCACGGTTTCTATCCTAAAGGTTTGGTTTTCTTCCGGAGTTTTTATTTTTACGGGGAGGTTTTTCCCTCTTTCTCAAAATCTGACATACCTTTCAGGATAGTACGTCTTGATACACCAAGCATTTCGGCTGTTTTCGTTACGCTACCGCCTGCCATACAAGCACCAACAATTTGACCTCTTTGAAAGTCTGATATGTCTGTCATTTTAATGAATTTTAATTACTTTTTTCTGATGATATCTGAAAAGAAACTGCAATTTTTGCAAAACATATTAAGCAACACTAACATAAAAATCAACAAGCTTTTGATGTTTTTTATAGATATTCCAAAATTATGATGCTATGATGATAGGTGTTTCCATTATTATGTCCAACCACCGTACATGCACACACACATGCACACATAAATATGTAGTGGTATATGGCAGCATTCTGGCGGAGATATTACCTGCTAGATGTTTGTGAATCGTTTATTCTGTCACAGACTATCCGCTTCTTGCTGCTAACATTTCTCTTGCAATCGTTATTCCTTCTCATCTTCATATCTATGACATATCTACGACCAATGTAAACATCCCATCACGAGACAAAATTTGTTTATTATATTTCGCGTATTTTATGTCACATGATAACACCATATGATCATGAAGCGTTCTTCCATTCTGTTTCCAGGTTGTGAAAAACTGATCTACTCGTTCTCCTAAGTACAGTCGTATCCAGTTACTAAATTTGACGCAGCTGACATCCTAATACTTCTGGAGACATCATATAGTGGAGACATCATATAGTGGAGACATCATATAGTGGAGACATCATATAGTGGAGACATCATATAGTGGAGACATCATATAGTGGAGACATCGTATTTCTGTGTGATATGACTCCGTAAGTCATCCTTTTTAAAAAAGAATTCCTCTTAACATTATAATGGATTTTATTGTTCGTCACTGCAATATGGCATAGAAATACAAGCAACCTCGCCAAGTAATTTTGCACTTTCAAATCACTGGCTGAATGAAGCAGTATTCTTTTTGATTATTTCTTTCGTTTTCTCTCTTGCATTCTGTTTTCTTATTCGCCACGTAGATAATCAAAAATAGCATTGAAAATATTACGTTGCTGTATTGTTCATATACATGTAAATACAAGTCATCCTATCTGGTGAATGAGCAAAATTTGTATTTCTAGTGACATGTTCCGTACTAACTGAATACGATCCAATGAAGCATAGTTTCTACTCTGAAGTCAGTAACTGTTATTTCCCAAAGTTTAGCATTAACCGACACTGAGTAATTTTGACCTCTATGTCAAGTTATTCTGTCTACACGCACAGATACATTTGTGTGTGTAAGAGTGTGAATGAGGCTGTCGGACGAAGAAAACACACATATGAAGCTAATGTGTGCCGTTATATCCCGTATTTTTTGTGTTTGAGAGTAGATGTAACTAAGTAAATAATTTGATTATTGATGGAAAAAAATTAAATGATGTATAGCAGCTCCGAAAGGTCAGAATCTGTATAGTGTCGGTCAGAAAACGAAAACATTTAGTCTTCTTTGCATTCTGAAATTCAACTGCGCTGTTTTCCCTCTCCGTTTCAGTGTCGAAGAAAATCAAACGCCTATTCAGGTACTTTATATTCTTGAATAAAGTATTAGGATAAAGGACAATTGTTTTTAACAGATTTGTATCGTACACTTATGAGAAAAGACAAGGCAGGTTTAATGAATATGTCTATATCTAATCTACAAGGTAACTTGAAAACATACGCAAGCGAAACAGAATATAACCTTTGATGTTCATAGCGCCTGTTAGGGAAGTTACATGTGTAGTTTGTTGACTTGTAAGCGTAGAAATGGTAGACACTTAACAATCACCACCGATGAAATACTAAAAATTGAAAACTTGTGAAATATATGCAGAGTTTTAGTAAAAAATAGAAATAAAATGAAAGTGTCAGGTACTGTAGCGTTTCGTTTTGAAGGTTACACAGTATTTATATCCAGATATGGACACTCGATTCGCTCTGAATTAGTTTACAAATTCTGTTAAAAGTTATGAAGCTAATCTGATTGAATAACCCGACATTAAAACTGACATCAATATTTAGTTTTCCAAACAATAGGATACTCCATTAATAAAATCCAAGTTCGTACAAATTAGCGAACTTGTTTCAAGATCTGGGTTGATATTTTCTATGTAAAGAAGGGTTTTGGTTTTCTATATTTACAAAATTTCCCACGTTGTAGAAATTATGGACATGCACTTGAATTGAAATGATCTTAAGAGAAATCAGTTTTCACGAGAGGGTAAATTCCAGGCGAGTGCCTAAATAGCAAGAGATGACAACCCACGGCTCTGCCATTTATCAAGTACAAAAATGAATCAGAAAGCCATGATTCTAAAATGCTCTTAGTATTTTCTTGTGTTAAACATACTATGCCATATCTAAATTTTAACAGTCTATGGTCTTAGTACATTTTATTGAAATGTACAAATCATTGGCAGAGTTAAAACTATTTAGCGCATTACGAAAATTTATGTAAGAGTGAAATTCGATCTAATGTTGCTAATTTTCATTTGTTTTATTATATTAACAAGAGCATTAATGTACACGTCTATTTCAACATTTCGTGTCATACAGCGTCACTTTCATTAAAAAAAAAACTCTTGTATTTAAAGCCCAACCCATCTATTATGTTAAGCAAGAATAAAAGTAAGAATTGTAAAATAATTATGATTAAATTAATTATCTTTATCATCAATTGTTTCATTCGAAATACTAAACGGTCATAAAAATCGATCTCGATCCGTATTACCGGATTAATTTTCAATCCGATTGTAAATATCATGAAACAATTTCAGTTAATCTTCAGAAATGAAATCTTGCATTAAAAGGTCAACGTATGATTCTTTTGTGAACATTCCCATCAGTGTACAATTTTCTTATCTTTGACATTTATAATGTAATTTCTATACACCGTGCATTCAAAGATTTTTACGAGACGGGCGAGAGTGGGACAGGAATATAGAAGTCGTTTAAGTTTATTCGCAGTTGCATGCTTAGTAACAAAAAACATATGTATCTAATTTCAGCTGCAATTGGCATTTGCTATGGAAATCGAAACGGAAATCTTATTGAGGATTTTACAATTTTATGGTAACTGATATATTATCATCTTATGTTTTTTTTTTGTTTTTTTTTTTCAATATTATAATTGCATTGAGATAACTTCAGAGAGAATGATAAACTCTGCTTTATGAAAACAGCTCATGTGAAAGTTAAACCTCGCATTAAATTTCTAAGCCTGTTTGATACAATTAGATTAGTTTTGATTCTCTGAACAGAGTATATGTAAACTATGGTAACATAAACTATTCTTCATCGAATTTCGATTTAAAATATTGCATTACAAAATATTAATACCCTTTCATGAGAATATTAAGAGTAAATATTAAGAAGTATGGTGCAACTGTTATGTTTCCTGAAAAAGATGAACGAAAGGAATTAGTTTAGACACTGTACTGAAATATATGCTACTTTCTCTATAATGTTCTCATAAAAGGACACCAGAAAATTGATAATATTACATAATGCGAGCAATCGCAACAGTTAGATAAACACTTGTATAGTATATAAAGAATTGAAGATAAATAAATATCAATATTGGTTACTAAAATAAAAGGATCTATGTTCGATACAAAACAGGAATATTTATCTATTTGAAGATAATTTAAAAGAATGTGAGCATTAAATTACCTGATATATTTCATATCTATAACAATTAAAAATGTAATGCCTATTAAAATATCAAAGTTTGTATTAAGATACATGAGACATTTTTTAGAAATGTGTTTCGCATTTTTGTTCATTATATGTACTGTATAATTTTCATAGGTTTTAGATAACGCAAAGGCAACGTATCAAATCGCATTATATTCTTATAATGAGAGGAAACATGTTACAATGAGTCACCTATTTCTGGGACGATATTTTACGTCATATTGAGAATTGATATTTGAACGGTAGCTTACATACAAGATGATATGTTTTATTTTAAACAGAAGCACTAATTTGTGGTATAAAGTTTGTATAACTTTCATCTTTATAAATTTAACTTATCAATTGTGACGGTGAACGTATCAAAGATGAGACTTGCATTATATTGAAATTTGTTTTCATTAATTATGTATTTGAAGATTAGTAATATATTAGTTATTTCAACAATGAGAGAAGAATAAAATATCTCGAGGTATATAACAACACAATATTCGTCTACCGCTTAATTCTATGAACCAATAAATGTTGAAAAGCTACATTAGCCATAAATGGAATTTGAACTCAGAATAGAGAGAGGAATAAATAATTCAATAAAAGTTATGTACGGTATTATTGCAAACTATACTGTGAGAACTTTTTTTAATGAATGTCATTTCGATTTGAAATCTGTTTGATATATAAAAACTCATAATCTCCATGATGTCTGCTGGAGTTGCATATTATTTCATATTTAAATCTTCGGTATTATTTGTAGTCATTAATTTATCGTCGGATATTTTTCAGAGTGTGTTATATATATATATATATACACGCACGTACACAAACACGCACAGACACACGATCATACACAAACACGCACACATGCATATATAT
>NC_068981.1:68722865-68724336 GCF_001194135.2 Octopus bimaculoides
TATATATATATATATATATATATATATATATTAGTAAATAAGTTGAAAATGCACAGAGAATATATTAGTGTTAATTAGAATTTAATTACGTCTTATAGTATTGGAATGCACTTAAAATTATGAAACGCTTTGTGAATATTTGTAAGTGTGACACGCAAACTCGTGAAACATGCCATATTTTTAAGTGTAATCCTCTAAATTTGATATATAATTAAATATTAGGTTGTTTTACATGAAATATTGTATTTGAAAGGTTACAATGAAATGTTGTAGAAGCGTTAAAGAGAAATTTATTTAATGAAAGTATGATCCATGTACATTTATAACATTAACCCAACTTTGCTCTATGTCATATATTCGATCTTTAAAATGAAATTCATCTTTTGTTGTGATAAATTGTCCGAATGCTTCAATTGCGTCTTCTCTTTTTAAAAATGTTTAATGCCTATGAAAAGCTCAAAATGCTTAAATAAGTGCTGGTCAGTAGGAAATATATCAAAGTAATAGGGAGGATGTTGCAAAATCTCATAATTCAGGCTTTGTAACTTTTGGGCCGTAGCTTGATGTGTGCGAGGACGTTCATTCTTGTGGAACAAAATTGGGCCATCTCTATTCACTAGTATGAGTTGCTCCTTTTTCAAATTCTCATGCATACAATCAATTTCCTGGCAATACTGTGTTACTGTTATCGTTTACTTTTGTTGCAAAAATGAATAATGAATAACTTCCTTCGCAGACTAGCATACATTGACCACTAACTATTTAGGGTGCAACGTTGAGTTTGGGAAGTGTCTAAGTAACTCTCCTGCGTCTAATCACTGTCCTGTTCTCCCTGCTGTTGTCAAAGATTATCCATATCTCATTACAAGTAATGATTTGATGCATAAAAGGTCCTTTTCCAGTCGAGAGAACAATAAGGAACACACTTTGAGGCGTCTGTGTTTTTGAATCCTGTTCATTTGATGTGGAACAAACCTATCCGTTTTCTTAACCTTTTCCAATTCTGTACATGTGTCCAAAAACAGTTGTATGAGATGTTTGGAGTCCTGATGAACGTTTTCGAACATTTGTTCTCAGATTTTGTTCAACCAAAGCATTTAATCTACCATGCCAAATAACTGATTTTGGTTTACCTTTTGGTTTATTTTCAAGTCTATCATCTACTGGTCGAGCGTTTTTGGACGATCTCTGAACAGTTTTGATATCAACAAAACAATAATCAAATGCCCGCTTGATATACTGTAGAGCTTCTGCGACAGACTGACCGAGTTTGTACTCATACAAGAAATTCACTCAACGTAGTTTGGTTGTTATCATTTTCATATAGTATGTGGGTACGAATTTTGTATACTAATATTTTTTAGGGGAAAAAAAAGAGTCAAGATGAAATGCAATGTATACATAATTGAGGTTTTACATGATTCGAATAACAAATAATTAAATATGCGAAACGACCTAATATAATTTATAC
>NC_068981.1:68724942-68725876 GCF_001194135.2 Octopus bimaculoides
TGTGTGTGTGTGTGTGTGTGTGTGTGTGTGTGTGTGTGTGTGTGTGTATATGTAATTAAAATACAATAGACTAAATCAAATAATGCAATGCGATATCCAAATAATCTGATATGCAGTCTCTTTCTCGAGGGAGAATCAATGGATGGGTAATGAACATATATAAACAATGCCAATAATAAATGTAATAGCGATAATACTACCTCCTGCAGATGGGAAATATTATTTACCATTAAGGATGATTCGAGAACGCTCAAATTCGAAGATAAACGATAGAATCCAATTCAAGCATTCATATGGAGATAGAATGTCCATTCCTATTTAATGGTAGATGCTCATTTACTATAATTATTCAACGTGAATCACAACTGCACTGATATTAAACACGATAACAAAATAGAATGAAAAATGGTAAAATTGACTCTCGAATTTTCCTCTTTAATTGGAGGCATGTCCCTATGAAAGAGCATACTCGCCATACATTATTTAGTGCATCAATCACAATATACATTGCGCTATAGAGATGTCAATTATAAAAAGAAAACACAGTAAATAACAGATATGTCATCAGTGAAGATTTATGTTTTAAAATAATTTAAAATGTATGAAAACATATAATGTCTATGTTAAAACAATTCCAATCTATCTTAAAACATTCATAAAATAATGCATCTGTATGTAATTTATGTAGCATATTTATTTTCTATGGCAGGTGTTTTATATGTTTATGATACGCGTATTTATGTATAAGTGCCATGCCTTTTATGTGTTCGCGTGATATGTGAGTGTATTAATGTGTAAGTGTGCAATGCTCTGATACTATATGTTATATAATTCCATCAGCGTTCGAACACAGTATTTATGTAAATTTATAAACACATTCAATTATAAGCAGTATATATGTGTTTGCATGTATATATATATATATATATATATA
>NC_068981.1:68726297-68730808 GCF_001194135.2 Octopus bimaculoides
TATATATATGTATATATATGTGTGTGTGTGTGTTTGTGCTGTGTGTTTGTGTGTGTGGTGTGTGTGTGCTTGTGTGCGTGTATTCACAGAGAGACAGAGGGGACGATCGAGAGAGAGAAACAGTCTTCGTGGACATCAGACCTGGAGTTGCGTTAGACTCCTTCACGTCTTATATATTTGGCTTTTGCAAAGCTTTGTGACAGGAATGAATTAGAAGTAATCCGTGCGAGAACCGTCAGGGGAATGCATGATAGGGTCAACTCTATTAAATACATTGACAAACCAACTGAGCTTCGAATTCTGATTAGCGAATATGGCACCAATGGGAATATTTGCTAATTGCATGCTAATCTAAAATGATTTTCTTTTGATGGAAGAAATATATGGTCAAGAATAAGGAACACATGATATACAATATATTTTAGCATCATACCCGTTGCAGATGCCTTGGGGTGAAGACGAGAAATCAATACTTTCAAGAATTCTCTTTTATGATGATGTTTTGTGGGTGTGTAGATCTGCTCTGGTAAATGAAGAATACCTTAAATCAGTGCCAAATGATAATATCGCCTACCTGTCGCCCACTTGTGTCAAAAATAAAAACCCTGACACAACCCCACGCTAAAACAAAATCCCTAGCAAAACACCCCTTTGTATTATTTGACATATACACTATATCGTAGACTCGTGGCCCTGTTAGTGCTGTTTGGACTAAATATGCGGTTGTTTAGAAATACCTTAATGGGGGTTTATTTTGAACGTTAGTGTGAATTAAATTCTAACGTTACTTCCATATTATGCGGAGAGATTAACTCCTGGAGACTTATGCTTTCTTTTACATTGATATGCATTTTCCACAAATGAACCATTGATCAGAAATACTGAAGCAAAAATAATTAGTGATTGCATTATAAAAGAAAATAATAAAACTTTTTAATGAGAACCATGTGTCCGCTGTAATGTAGCTTGTGCAGAAACATTCGGTTTCAAACTTGTCAACTTTAGCCGCAAATCTCCTCGTTGTGTCACATCCAGTCGAATTGTTTTATGGGAAACAAAAGTTCCAACATGGATAAAACCAGATTCAATTAGGTATGAGATAGGGAAGGCAGGCAAAAGTAATTTCAAATGTTTCCACAGACTGGGGTAAGAATTCAATATACTCTGATGGTACCACAAACCTTCTTTGCCATTACGGCGATATCACATTGTGATGCCCTTATTATTTTGTAATTCTATCAATTCCTCCTGAACGTCATCCACACAATCGACTGCATCGACCTCAATGGATTGCTATAGCAATTTGGAATATTCAGCGCAATTACATCTTGATATCGCTCCGACATGTTATCTTGCAATGATCGTACATTGTTGGGATATGTAGTTAAATCCTCATCAACTAATTCATCTTTCAAAGAATCAAGTCGTGGAAATTAATGGAATTGTTGTTTTGAAATGTTAGTTTTATACAACACTAATTTCGAAATGAAGTCATGATAAATTATTTACATTCAATGGGAGTTTTTTTTTCTGTTTCCCTGCAATAACTTATTCAAATTATTAATTTTTTTGAATATATCATAAAGAAAAAAGACATCGCACCTTGCAGTCATCAATAAAGGGGATAGTGGAGTATCTTCAAAGAAAGAGATAATTATATGAAACAGTTCAACAAAGCGTAAAACACAGTTTCCTTTTGACAGACACTGCACTTCGGTATGGTGTAACAGTTTAGTATGGTCCCATCATTTCTCAGACAGAGTTGATGGAAAATTTGAACAGACAAGGGACTGGAGTTCAATTTGTCCACAGTCGTGATAACTATATGTAGCGCAACATTCAATCTAATGCTCATATGTTTTGCCACTAAATGCTGACGGTGTGCCAAGCAATGGATAGTTTCACGCTTTAGGAGTGATGAAAAACCTCAGTATATTCCTATCATCGAAAGGGCCCCATAAGATGCACAGGCAAGACTATTACTGAGTGGGATATTATGTTCAAAAAGGAAACTTTTGAGAGTGTGCAAAGTAGTCGTACCTTTTGAATTAAGAGACAATTTCTCTGTGCACAGCATTTCCTTACAAGGCTGAAGGTCTTCGCTGAAATACCGAACGTATACCATCATCAAACATTTTGATTGTCAACAACAGTTGACTTATCCACTTGTATAGAAAATTCAGAATGCTGATGTTTGACATCGTTGGCCATTTCATCGATGCGGCGAGAAATGTTATTACTAAGTGGGATCTTCATAATGTTATCGGGATTTTCGTGCATAACGGTTGACAAAACCTCTTCGATAACTGGACAAAGTAATGTTTCTCGAATTGTGTGTGACTTCCCAGACTTAGAAACAAGCAGTGCAATTATGTTCTATATTTAGAGATGAGGAATGATGTACATGATTTACATTTGACAGATATTTGTCCTCATCTTGTTTGTTATTAACACAACGTTTCGGCCAATATACCATCCCTAGCCTTCATCAGGTGGCTAAGGTATTTTCGATGGTATTATTATTATTATTATTATTATTATTATTATTATTATTATTAGTAGTAGTAGTAGTATTATGATTATTATTATTATTATTATTCAGGTCACTGCCTGGAATCGAACTCGGAATACTGAGGTTAGTAGCACGCGGTCTTAACCCCTATGTCATATACTCGTGGGCCATTATGGAGTGAATTTTTATGGCTTATAAATAAATCTAATATTTTCCTACCCTTCCTTAATACCCGCTCCAATTTTCTACTCATATCTACACTCTGTCTACTTAGGAGGTTGTTGTGTCCTAGCATATGTGCTGCTTCTTTTAATTTTCGTATTTTCCAGTGGTATTCTCTGTCTATTATTTTAACATCATCCCACAGGGGAAGGTGGTCTCCATTTTTCCATACTCAATCACCTATACTCGATTTATCAATATCTCCTCGTGTCACAGCTTTTGCGATATTCCTCTACTCTTTATTTGAGGGCGTGGCATGTTTCGCCTTTTGTATAACCTACCATAGCTTCATGGGATGGCGTACACACAGTCTTTGGCCAAATTCTCTTTTGTTGGTGGTTTTACTCGAAGGAGATATTTGCGAAGTGTTATATTACTCTTGAATACTGTCCTGATGTCATGTGGACCGCATCTTTTTTGTATCTTTTTGGAGAGACCTTTCAAATAGGGGAGACAGACTGTGGACAGTTTATTGGTTTCATCTCTCTTTTCTTCATAATTGGAGTGGATAGTATGCTTTTGGGGTAGTTGTTACATAATAGACTGTTATTGATCTTGATAATTTCTTCGTGGTGTGTATCAGGATCACTACTTATATTCTTTGCACGATGTTTTAAGCACTGAGCAATCTCTCTCTTTACAATGCATGGATGATGGGAATTGAAGTTTAGGTATCATCCAGTGAAAGTCGGCTTGCGGTATACGGATGTCCTGAATCCATACTTGGTACGTGTTTTCAATGCGTCAAGGAATGTTAGCTGATTGTCTTTTTTTCCTTTTCCATTGTGAACGATAATGATGGCTTTATTGAGTTCACATAATAAGAACATCGAAAAAAACATTAGGAATGAGAAACTAGGTTCAAAATTTCCTAAAGACACGTGATGAAGGCTGGAGGGTATATTAGCCCAAACGTTGTGTTAACAATAAGCAAAATGAGGACAAATATCCGCTAAATGTAAATAATGTTAGCAATGCAATGTTGTACGATGCAATAAACTCGTCATTCTCCTGTTTACTAGTTTCCCGGAGTAGCATGTTATATGTTTGTATTTGCTTTTTGAAAGAGGAACTCACTTGCGAAAAGTATGATAATGGGTTGTTTTTCTTGTCAGAAGAAAAAGTCAATAGAAGAGAGTCAGATGACACATCTTTACTGGAACAAATACGGATCTAGTTCGTTTGGCTGGCAGCATTTCAAAAAGTAAAACTTATGGAAAATTTTAAAATTAATGTACATTTCCAAGTTAAATTGCTTGAGTTATTCCACTTTTTTTTCCAGAAAATTGTTTTAAAAAAGTACTAGAGCCTTAAAGTTTGATTATTTTCACCCAGTCAAGAAACACGATTTCAAAATGTGCATGACTGCACATTTTGTCGACATCCTGAAAACTGCATTTGTGTCTTGATTCGAAACCATAGAATTACGCACGACATATAACAGCTCATAGCTTTCTATATTTTTCAGAAAATTTCTGCAAATTTGAATTCTATACGCGGGAATTGCTACGATGTTGCCCCCCACCCCAAAAAAATATTGTGGTAGAGTGTGATTTAAAACCTAGGCCTATTTCACGGCTATTTTTAGCACACATGACAACTATGTTAATGACTGCGACAGAAAGATTCGATCGATAAACAAGTCCGTTTTTTTAATACAAAGGGTGGTTTTATGCGAGTAGTCAAATCGATAAAAGTGCATCCTTATTCTAGTCATACCTAGATATCAGTAAAAGCAGACTTAATATCTAATAATTCATTGGCACCGAAAAACTTT
>NC_068981.1:68730818-68735027 GCF_001194135.2 Octopus bimaculoides
TATATATACGCGTGTCTCTGTGTGTATGATGCAATAAGTCATTTAATATTGATTTCATATTTTGGCACAAGGCCTGCAATTTCAGTGGTCACTCGATTACATTAATCCAGTGTTCCACCTTGACATACGAAGATGTACTGAAAAGATCCTAGCAGGAGGATCAGTTAATTATAATCTTATTTAACATATTCTCCAATCACATTCACACATTTATTGAAGCAATCGTTCAGTTTTTCTAAAGCCAGAAAAAGAATTCGAAAGGTCGGCCTCCAACCAGGCCTTTCGTGACACCTTGAAAGTCAGGGACTTTTCAGTTTCCCTTTGTATTCCTGTGTGCCCGATAGTATGACAAGCAAAGTCGAAACCGGTGGCATTTAAATGCTGAATGTAAAAACATACGAGAAGCTGCTTGACATTTTGCTATGCGTGATAAGCAAACTGTCAGCTCTTTTCCAGATGAGGAGTGGGAGGAATAATTAACATCCCAGGCAAAATGCATGGCGTCATATCTTCCATCTTCACCCTCCGAGTTCAAGGTCTTTGGTCGACTTTGCTTTTCTACATGTATGTGTCGATATAATAAGAACCAGTTGATCAATGGGTCGATGTGATTGACTTACCCTTGGAATTACTGGCCTTGTGACAAAATTTGAAGCCAAATCCAGATGTCCTTCAATTAAGTTTGAAGTACATAATTATATACAATTCATCAAATATCTATTCGATGAGGGGTGAGCTAGTAAGCATCATCAGCAAATAAATAATTGCAATTATTATTTGCAAGTGAGTGTTTTTAAAACTACACATATCTTCAAAAAGCTATATTATTGTGGTCGTGATCTTTATGAAAGATTTGTCTTAACCGTATGTAAAAATTAAAAAAAAAACAACATTTAAAAATGAAAATAAAAAAATAAAGATAACTCGTAAGGAGAGTAAACTGAAGCCATAACTTCACTTCAAGTACCGCTTTAGAATGTACTCAAAGAATGTTGCCTTAAAACAAATGTGCATAGTTCAGAGTGGATGAAGTGCAGAGACGTAGTGACTCATTTCTCTAGAAATAACAGATTTATTAACCCAAGCCATACACTACTGATTGTAAGGCACGTAAAAACATTGGATCACAATATTTACTATATATTTGAAAACAGATCGACCTGGTTATCACATAGGACAGAAGCTCAAAACTTTAACAACACAATACATTCTGACGAATTATCAAGATATCTATATTATGGAATATTAAAAAAATTATTAGCTAAGTATAATACTCATTGCCGTGTGGCATATGAAGAAACATATGCATCCTACACTTTCTAAAATCTATTACTAATGAAAGTGACATTAAATCTCATACTGCATATTGCCTCAATGTGCATAATCTTTTTCTGATTTTACCACTACATCAGATATGTTGGTCTCAGCAGAAGTCTCATGCAACAGTCCTCACAATGTAGAAGCATTCTCAATAAAGGAAGAAGATCACCCTGTAAAAATACTCATAGATATTTTTCCGAAAGCATCATATATATATAATTATTTTAGTACAATATCAGCAGAGTTATGGGCTGCTTGAATTTGAGAGACCAATACAAAGTGTAGGATTTATGGAAAAAATAATGGTCATACTTTTCAAACTAAGTACAAGTTTGATTTTTCTCTGTTTTTTTGTCATTATTGACGTTTTTTTTCCGTTAACGATTCCTAAATGATTTCATCATGCGTTAATCTCGTAAGCAAACACACACAAACATTAGGTTTTAAAACGTACCAAGGCTCTTCATTTTCACTTCACCACTACTTCCAAATATCTAAAAATAGCAGATGCGGTATTTAGGTTTTATAACGATCAGAATTTAACGTTGTTCTATATAAAAATGTTATATATAAGTGCAACGAGTGTGTCTCACTTATCTATCCAAAGAACGAAGTTTAATATCCTCTTGATTTATAATCAAATAATCCCTTAACCATGGCCTTATTTCGGGGTTAGCTGAGCCATCTATTATCAGCACCTCTGTCCAACTTGTTATTAATATGGTGAAAGGAAATAAAGAAAAATAAAATTGAAGATTTGCATCTATCGATCAATGGAGACACAGTTGTAATAATCACATTAAAACTTACAGCCAAGCAGTAAGTTAAAGTTTTCAATGGGATGCGAAGATATTAGAAGTGAAACGATTTATCTAAACATGAAAGTAGTAGTTTAGAAATGAGGGACAAGCACTACATGAAAGCGGTTTATATTGGTTTAGGAAACTTCTATGAAATGATTGAGAAATAGGCCGAGAATTTCACAGGTGCTCTAATAGGTTCCCCTATTTAGATATTGAAGTTTAATGCATACTCGGAGAGTATATCTTAGATCTCATCACAGTGCCAGGTTGTATGGACAATATATGCACAGAATATACGTGTTCTAGAAGAATGACTATTTTCTTTTATGAAGACGATTCGGAGATTTCTTTTGCTACAGCTTTTTATGCCTTACTGTATATTTGTAGAAGAGATTCTTGTAATAAATGTTAGTAAATAATATGTAGGCACTTCATTGGATCCGAATCAAATATGATACGAACGATAACTAAAGATGAGTGGGTGTAATGATTGATTTCAAATAAACATATCAGCGCTGGATCTATAGTATTAACTTTTCCTTGTACTCCAGCAACCCATTAAATGATATAACACGAAAAGCGATATAATTGTTTATTCTGTATTTCAGAGGATATAATATCTCTTTAGTATGTATTACCTTTTGGAAGAGTGCAATAAATATCTAGCAAACGTTTCAAGGGCTTTATAGATTCCTCTTGGTAGCATCATAAGTAAAGGCAAAAAGATTTTCATTCTACTTATTTCCAATCATCAAAGGAATTTAGTTGGAAATGAGCATCGAAAATCTGTTTCGTTTTGATCAGAAAAAGTTTATTTTAGCAGAAAGCTAAATCCACATAATCAATTTTCCTCAGCTACATAGGAAATTCATGGTGGAAGATTTATTACAATGATACGTAACAATATTTAATTTTTCCCCTTACATCGTCAGTTCAAATCGTGCCGGAATCACAAAAATGTGTATGAGTGATGTAGTGATGTCGATTCCAATGTATAGTTTTGTAGCTATTTGCAAAATGTGTTATTAAAGCATGACATTATCCGTGGTGGTAGATGTACAAAATGCACTAAATTAACTATAACCTTATACAAATACACGGAAACCATTAAAGCTTCTTATGCAATGAATGACAACTTAATCTTTTGACTGATGATGTGTGTGTAGACAAACACAGACATCTCAATGGAAAGCAAATGACGTAAATTGAAATTTCCTTCTGCTTTTCCAAGATTAATGACGTGTACTAATTGATATTGACGTAATTACATAAATAATTATGTTGGCTGAAAATGCCTTCAATTATACACATAGAATTTAAAACAAGAAAATTCATTAAAGTCAATTCCGCTGTAGACCAATATGCAGAAGGTGCAATCTTTTGTGGGATCACGAACACAAAGATACATACAAATAATAACATAGAGCGTTAAACAAATTTGTCTAGATTCAATTAGCCCTCGGCGATAAAACATGGGGTGTTTATTGATATGTATATCATGTTAATTAAGGAATCCGATAACGTTTGCCGTCCATACGTATAAGAATAGCCTCAAACGAATGTGAACACTAATAAGATAATTATTTCAGATAAAGAACAACTAATTAAGACATGACAAATGCATAGACAAACTCATTTGCACATTAAATAAAATCAATAAACAACTGGAAACAGAATATTAACAAATGTTAAGAATGTATTATTAGTCATTTCCACGTAACAATGTGTAATGCAAAATATCCTATGGCTACGAATAAAGAATAGGAAATAACGTGAAGCAATAGGACATACTGAAATATCATTATCTTCACCATCTTATTACTTCAAGTTTTTGTTCTGACATAGGATAAGGACTTAATTATTAAATGTCCAAACAGCACGGGTAATATATCTTATATCAGCACTGTGCTCATTCAGAGTTCATCAACCGAAGAGCCAACGAAGTAATCAATCATCCAATTTATTGATATCAACGTACCTGTGTCCTCATGTATATCGATACACATACATAAATGCACATATACCTATATATGTGCATATATGAATATATACACGTACATGTATATATATATATATATATATATAT
>NC_068981.1:68735194-68738091 GCF_001194135.2 Octopus bimaculoides
TATGTATGTATAGATATGTGTTCATATATATATATATATATATATATATTTATATATATATGAACACATATCTATACATACAAACACATATATATATATATGTACATATATATGTATACGTATGCATATATATGTGTGTTCACATATACGTGTTTATATATAAATATAAATAAACATATATACAGACACAGACAGACAGACAGACCGACAGACAGAAACAGAGTGAGAGGGAGTGCGCACAAAAGAGATGACGAGGAAGAGATATCGTTGTACGATAACTGATACCATGTAATTGGTGTTATCTATACAAGATATATGTTACGAATTTATTTGATAGCTGAATTGAATACACAATGACGCTTTACAAAAGGATATCCGATAGGATAAGGCAACTATTGGAAATTAATAAGACTTATGGTACAGTGTTGATCGTTCTCATCACTACTATTTGATACTCGTTAGAAAATATTACGTAGAAGTCTAACGTGACGTAGTTAAATCATCACAGCCTATCTGAACATATTTTTTCCTGTTAAAAATTTATCCAAATTCTGGAAGAAATGATAGTCTGTGAGGGCAAGATCAGGTGAATATGGTGAATAATAGACAACTCCCAATCCAACTCCTGTAGTTTCCCCAATGCTATTTTTGCGATGTGCGGTCTGGCGTTGTTTTGCAATAAAATAGGAGTGGGTCTGTTGACTAATCTAGGCATTTGTTTTTGTCCAGTTAGCTGCAGTAAACTTCGGCCGTGATTGATGAGCCAGATTTAATGAAATCCTAACCAGTTACAATGAAGAACTAGATGTGTCAGCTTTCTAACAAAAATAAAGACTGTTAAAATATAATAATGGTGCAAAATGAGCAGCTGTTAAAATTTATCATATACCTTACGACAACCTTCCTATACCTTACTACAATCTTGTCGACCTACTAGATCATAAGTACCACGTCACTATTTGAAAATATTACTAGTTTCATAAATCTTTTAAATAGACAATTTAGTCAGCACACATCTTCAGTAATGCGTAGGCTATTAACAAAATTATGCGAATAAACAGTTAACATATTCATTTCAATTCTATAATATTCCTGATCAACATCATATATACGCACGCAAATTGTTAAACATATCAACGGCCATACAACACAATATGACTTTAGTACACTTGAAGCAAAAAAAAAAGGGTTTTGTTTCCCTCTTCGTTTAATTTTACTGAATCCTTTCTTGTGATCCATTGTCTGTTAGTCGGCGCTCAATCTGTCTCTATAAACACACTCTCTCACGCATATGCCAGATTTCATACCAAGGTCACTGGTACATATATGGAATTGTTTTTTTTAATTAAAGTATCTATCAAGTTAATGCTTCTTCTTCTTCTTCTTCTTATGGCAGTGATGCTGAAAGCTGTTCTGCTGCTTGTGGAGATTACGACTTTTGTGGTTTTTGTCTTCTGGATTAAAAAAAATATATATATATCTTCTTCTTCTTTCTTCTTCTATTTCTTCTTTTCTTCTTCTTCTTCTTCTTCTTCTTCTTCTTCTTCTTCTTCTTCTTCTTCTTCTTCTTCTTCTTCTTCTCATCATCATCATCATCATCATCATCATCATCATCATCATCATCGTCATCATCATCATCATCATCGCCATCATCGTCATCATCATCATCATCATCATCATCATCATCATCATCATCATCATCTTGTTTATTTCTTCTTTCTTCCTAAGTTTCTTGCATTTCTCGACGAGTGTTTTCCGTACAATTAGGGCAGAGAAGCTCATGGTATGCATGCCCAGTTTACACACGCAAATTCATAGGCAAAATATGTATTAAAGACGAATGGATATTTTCACAGCGATAATGCTCTTCTCAGTACATAAATCGTTCAGGTAACACGAATGTTTGCACTTCCTGTAGGGATGGTAAGCCTGGTATTATTTTCAAATAGGTTTCAGTACATTTTTCATCATTCCTAGCGATCCTACAATTACTGGTACGATAGTCGCCTTGAGATGTCACTTATTTTTTTTCAATTTCTCTTAGCAAATCCTTACATTTATTGATCTTGACAAATTCTTACGCCGCTATATTGTGATCGCAAGGAATGCTCATTTCAATTAATAAACGCATCTTTTTTTGTCTGATCTTTTATAATAATATCCGGATTATTAGCTTTTGTAGTTTTGTCGTTATGTACGGGGAAGTACATTTCTGGAAAAATGTTGAACAATTTCAGCAACCATGAGAAACAGTTGAAACAAGCGGTATGGCGTGGTGTCTCTGTAAGTGGAAGTTTGAATTTGTCCCATCCGTCTTGTGGTGTTAGGGTACTTGTAAAACACCGGTATGAATATCAGTTGGGAAAGAATCACGGATGTAAATTCAAGGGATGAGAATATTTTGTTCATTGAATCTATGCATCGCCATATATACCAAAATGTACAACTCCGGTATTTAAGATATTTGCTGACAATGTGTTTGGGTTGGGTTGGAAGCGTGATGCGTTAGAGTGCCTGTAGTGTGCCTGTAGGGTGCCTTGTGTGGAAGTAATTTGAAACTCATGTGTGGTCGTGTACGTGTCGGTGTATTCGAGGTTTTATTTGTCAAATATTACTGTACCATATCACATATCAATTTAGGTTGCGGTGAGAAAAAATACTTACGAGGGAAATTCGGTAAAATTTTGATTCATTCAATCGCACGATTTTCACTGAAAAAAAAAAATCGGATTTTTTGCGTGTAATCAAGTACACTGACATCCTAATATGCTGCAAACCCCTTATTTGTGTTTGGAAGGACAGGGGAATGCCGGACTCCCCTCTCCATATCCCGGAATCATTCCGTTGAATGAATCCCAGTGACTACCTAATGTGCTACAAAACCCATTTTCGGATCC
>NC_068981.1:68738429-68742541 GCF_001194135.2 Octopus bimaculoides
TCTCTCTCTCTCTCTCTCTCTCTCTCTATCTATCTATCTATCTATCTCTCCCATACAAAAACGAAACAAATTTTGGCGCCAGAAATTGCAAAGGAAAATCTATTTTTGGCGCATACATGTTTCATTTTTGTGTGGGGGGAGGGAGAGAGAGAAGGGAGAGTAAGGGAGAGAGCGAGAAAGAGGGAGAGCGATAGAAAGATGGAGATAGAAAGAAAGAGAGATTGAGTGAGTGGGTGACGCAGTTTAACTTAAGGTTGAATGTGTAACAATCTATCATAATTATATATATCATCATCATCACCATTATCGTTTAATGTCTGCTTTCCTGCTGGCATGGGTTGGACGATTTGACTGAGGACTGGCAAACTACGAAAATCTACTCGGGTTTATTATATAAGCTATATCTAGGGATTTTAAGAGGTAGGAAAAAGATATTTTGTTAATATTTTATATTTACTCCATTTCACACATGCATGCAAAAACTCTAACGTGTTTTTTAAGATGAATTTATCGTCTATCTCTCCACACTTCGTTACCAATAACTTCTATAATCTCTGCATCTTCACTTATTCATTTCAAACTTCTTTGAATTTTCAATGTAATGTAATCCACACTCTCTCGAAAATATTTTTCTGCAAAATATTATCTAAAATTATGGGTAAAGTAAGAAACAGCAAAACTATTTTAAAATAGGGGTGGGGGTGAAATTTCCACGGGTTAAACCCCACACCGCCCCGTGTTCCAGACCCTCAAAAGGGTTTTGTAGCATATTAGAAGGTCACCGGAATTCAGTCGACGAAAAAAAACAAAACATTCCAATGTTTTCGGGTTACAGGGGCAGTTATCCCCCCTCTTTTTTTCCAAGGTGTTTGCAGCATAATAAGAGGCCAGGGTACTTCATTTCATGCAAAAAATCCGAGTTTTTTTTCTTAATGAAAATCGTGCGGGTGAAAGAATCAAATAATACCGGAAATTGAAAACTTATATTTATGGTGGATCGTTTAGTTTGCTTAGGCAGATCTGTATTCATGTAGGTAGGAGTACAGTATATCTTTTTTATATAATTTACATAGATTATATGAGGCAAGAATATTCTGTACGTTCTACTGCATAAAATCAACGATTTGATGTCATTAATGCACTGCTGTTACTTCAAAATACATTTATGTCTCATAAGATTTGGATAATAATGGACGATTTGTAGATGTTGAAACAGTTCTTGAAATTACCTTCCTCCCCACCCACATTTCTGCATATTTGAAACTCCATTGTGAGACTTAAGCATTGTATCTAACTCAAACGCAATTGTTTCTGTATTACATTGGGCCGTTGGTAGGCATGAGTCTGTCTTTGAGCAGCCTTTTTCAATCTACCTACTTTTATTTCCTTTATCATTCATGCAAAGCTAAAAGGTTGTAGAATGTTAAAGATCTCCCTCCATCTATGCACTTTGGTGAAAATGTTCATCCCCTGAACTAAAAATGATTCTTCAGAAATTTATATGTTAAGGGATAACTTGCGCAAAAAACACATTACCTTATTCTAGTGTTTTTGCGACGACACTATTAAAAAATCCTAACTCTGAACGTCGGCAAGCGTCTCAATGCAATACGTCCCTGCAGCCTCCTGGATCTACTCAATCGAAGATACGTAATATTAATATATGTCAGATTCATTTTATGTCTGGAAGGTTTTATAGGCACAATTATCTAAGTTTAATTTTCCCTCTTCGAAATTTCCTCTCACCACAATTTGAGGTATGTATATACATTTTCCCCACCCAACATTCATATATAAAAACCCGAGCGCAGAGAGGCATATATGGAACTACACATGCTTTTAAATTTAAATTTCCTTGTCATTAACCACACCCACTTAGTTGCCGCCTACACCTACCCGAGAACTTCAACCTATAAGCAAATCCATTGCATACAAGTCATACATATTTTAGTATCAGACCAAGAAACATTAAACTAGAAAATCTTATATATGTTCTTGGCTTCTGTCATGGGTGATCAATTCTTTTCTTATAACACACCTTGCAGGAGTCCGTTGCTTAACTCTCAAATGAAACCAAATGATGATTTGAATATTATGAAACATAGCATTTCATTAATTATAACATACCCACTCTGTTATCTAATATATGCGTTTCATTTTTCACAGCATACAGGGTAACACAGACATATATGTATATGTAAGTATGTCGTTGTTGCGGAAGCGACAATCCGATTAGTTTCGCATAGCATTTGAAGTATTTAAACAGCAAACCACAAACAATGGCCATGTATTTACTATTTTACTAGATAACATTTACTATGAAAGAATATAACTTTCTAACAACATTTCGCGGCTGGCAAATAATCAACGCTTTTGCCTGTAAGTCGTGAAAAACAGAAAACATATCTTGTCCAAACAAATGTAAAAAGCTAAGCCAATATAACAAAATAGAATATATTTCTAATAAATTTCTATAATTGAATAAACAGATTAATTATTAATATATCAGCTACAGTTTATAAACACGCAACAGAATAAATTCGAATTTAAATAGATATGTACACACAACTCACACAGGTGTGCATATGGATATTCATGTTAGTCAATATCTATATATTTTCTACCTGTTCTCTCTTTCTCTCTCTCTCATCTATATATTGATATATACACACACACATATATATGCATACAGACACATATAAATATAAACATATATATTTATACACATATTCTATACGTGTGTATATATATATATCATGAGAGAGAGAGAGAAAGAGGGAGAGAAGGAGAGAAGGAGAGAGATTCATATATGTATATATATATATATATATGTGTGTGTGTGTGTGTGTGTATGTGTGTGTGTGTGTGTGTGTGTGTGTGTGTGTGTACTCGCTTGCGCGTGTTTCATGAGATTGAAGCATATAGACGAAAAGTTAATGTCATATTTCCTAAGGTTTCGTTTATAAGTATCAATTAGATTCATGTAGAGATATTAATTACATCACATGTTCAACAAGCAGGTTTCACATCGATATAATGTCAATAATTTGGACAGCTATTTTTTTCTAAAGACTTTGTTCACACAATGTTTACGTAAAGTCGTCTTGAAATTGTGTATGTTTTACCTATGCTTTATTGAACTAAACCACCACATGTGGCTACTGAAAACTACAAACGTACGTAGATGTGTATCTAAGTTTCAAAGTTATATATAAAGTTATATATATAGATAGATAGATAGATAGATAGATAGATAGATAGATAGATATACACACACACACATATATATATACATACATACACTTATATATACATGCATATACATACATATCTATGTATGTATATTCATACCTAGTTATAGTTACCTACATACATACATACACACATACAATGAAATCTGTGTACGGAATGATACGAGATAGCAAAAATAAGTATCAAGATCATATAATTATATATTTTAGATATAAATTCGGCCTCAGGAAGGTGATTTACAAAATCAATGCACATATCCGGTGAGAAAAAAAAAACACGTAATATGTGAATAATTCCGTTTATTAACGTAGAAAAAAAAACTCTGTTATGTAAGTACAGGAAATGTATTCACCGCCACTCAGTTTCAAAGATCTGACAAAGTAAATTAATGACAAACATAATATACATTGTTACTTCACACGAGGAGTTTAAACTCTGTTTAATACCTGATGTTGATTCCTGCATACCTAAAGTGGTATCATATTGGGTGTGCATTCTATCATTGTGTGAACTGACGGTGTTTTCAAATGAATGATTCCTTCATCATTCACCTGAGGCAGGGCATATTGCAATTTGGATGAAGGATTACGCAATGTGTAACGAATGCACTACGTGTGTAAAAAGGTATTGAAACAATTATAGTGAGTTTTAATAAAGAATGACTTTCATTCAATTTTCCCTCATTTATATGTATATATGTGTATGCGCGTGCGCGTATGTATTTATGCATATGTGTGTATATGTACATGCGTATTTATGTATCTATGTATGTTTGCTTGTATGTGGGTATCCATGCATGTTTGTTTGCGTGTGTGTATATGTGGATGTGTGTATGTATATATATATATATATATATATAT
>NC_068981.1:68744190-68747602 GCF_001194135.2 Octopus bimaculoides
GAACATGAATTTATAACATTATAGGTTTCTCTTGGCAAATATTAATTATAGCCTGAAAGGCAATCTGATAATCGAACACTTTTATGGGCAGCAGTTTAGGAATGTTCTTGCAATTTATGTTTGGTAAGTGGTTGATTACATTATAGAAATATTTGCGCGACATTAGTAGACCGTATACCTGGAAAACTTTAAGGTAAATAACACCTTTTATTATAGACATTATATTCTTCCCTGCATGTGTTATTTACATTATTCCCTGGGGTAATCCTGAATTTAATTATTGTAACCTGAGATGTATATAATTATAATATACGACTAAATCAAACGACATACAATTACTTTAACACAAATACAAAATTAAATGTAGAAAAATTGATTAAGCCCAATAATTTAACGATATATTGAAGAGGTATATCAAAGAAGCTCTTCTATAAAAAAATCAATTAGTTTTCATATAAGCAACGCTTTTACAAGAAATTGCTATCAGGGTCTAAAATAATGTTGGTAATTTTCATTCCTGTATTGCAAACCAAAAACTTGAAATAAAAAATGTGATCGCAAGCTTTTATTTACGTTAGAGAAACTAGATAACGGCAGTCATTTGGTATAATACCACAGGCAAGATAGTTTTGAATATTGCATTTTTAAATAACTATGAAATAAGATGTATGAAATTACTTTGATATAATTCATATTTTATAACAAGTATATTTTGGCTCCACTTCTTTCAATTCTAACCTACAATAATTATTTCATTATATATCGATAAACTTGTTACACTGAATATGATTGAAGTGAGAACGTGATTCTGTCCTCCATCTACGCATATCTCAAATTGTTCATGTTAGATTATTACTCACGTTAATTAAAATCCTCTATATTATTGCTCAACTAGCTACAAAAAAAAAACACGTAAAAATCTTTCATAAAGATCACACTGTAGTTTACAAAAGAAGTTATACAGGATAAAGTGGATAATTCTAAAAAAATGTTGGATGAGCATGATCGAAAAAAGTTGTATCATACCTATGGCCAAATAGGCCGAATTTGGCTAAACAAGACAAAAAAAGATAAATAAATATACAATTTCAGCATCTTTATACAATCAATGACAAACACGCATGTAATGAATAATGATGAAAATAAGGCAAGATTATTTTTATGGAGTGTATTAAAGGCGTACATATTTTACTTTATGGAATGTTCTGCAATGTCAGTTTTGCTTTGGATTGTTTTCTGTATGCTCGATTGTTGATTTCACTAGGCTTACAACACAAGCGCAGATGGATATCAGTAATGCTTGTTTACAACATTTGTGAGTCAACAAAAACATAAAAAAATTATGAGAAGTGTGATCCATTGGTGAGGATGGCCCTGCATATGTACTTCCATACACGTACATATGCACACTTGCATACACACGCATATATTTATATGAATTTATGTATGTGAACGTATCACTGTATCTTCTCCCCTCTCTATCTATTTATCTCTCTCTATATATACATTCACAAACATACACAAGCAGAATATCCGAAATGTCAATAGGAAGTCTCTGCATTGGCGTATATTCAACATTAATGTAAAGTCTGCGTACTTCTTAATCCTTTGTATTCGTGTTAATAAAACTATATTCACATTCGCGGCATCCTGAAATGATGCAGAATTAAATACAGTTAAATACGTATTTCAAATATGTGTACAGCTTTTTAAAGCACAATGCTAGTGTACGGCACGTTTTGTTGTTTGCTGACTGATGGATTCTCACCTAGACCAGTATTGAAATATTATCGTTGTTGTGTGTGGAGATAAATTCTTATCAAAAGTTATTTATCATATAAATAATACATGACTTTTAAGAGAAATATCTCCAATCCTTTCAATACTGTTGACAGAGTTAATATTTTACCTTCAACGAATATTTATTTTATTGATTGTGCGCCTTATGCGATTCCGATTTAATATTTTCAATGAATGCATGATGAAATAATGGCAACATCTCAATTGAAATTGCCTGTTTGTTTGTTCGATGCGTCTGATAGCTTACGATGAAATTAATATCCCAAAGAATTTGTGATATTTTCCTTTTTGCATGCGTATGCTTTGTTGGCAATTATATGTTATCTACAACGAGTAAGCATATGCATAAATATGTGTGTTTGCATATGTATATATATGTATGTGTATGTATGCATATGTATGCATATGCATGTTTGCATATGCATATATGTATATGTATACATGTATATGTATGTATGTGTGTTTATATATTATGACACTAATATATACATTTATGCATATATTTATAGGCACATATATAAAAATATATATATATATATATATGTGTGTGTGTGTGTGTGTGTGTATGTTTGTTTCTATGCATGTTTGCGCGCGTGTGTGTATATGTGTATGCGCGCGCGGTATATACAGAACATAAATGGTCACCGTTTAAAAATTGGATTGTGAATAAACAGATGATTCAAGAAATTGTTTACAAATCTGAATAAAGCATATTATTGATATTTCGAATTTGATTTCTCGGCGAAAATTGGGAATACAAATCAGTGGATCACATAAAATTCAAAATATTTAACTGATTTTGCAAATCATGCATATCAATTATTATAAAATGAATTTTGAAACACGAAGCTATGTATGCATTTAGTATAAAATAGTATTATTCTGCATTTTACGGAGATTCATTTTGATAACTTTTATAACAAGACGCACAGTTCCGTGGGAAAAATTGCGATAACTTGTCAAAAGTGAATAATTTGGTATTGTTTTTGCTATTGATGTAACGATCAATCCAAGAAAAATGTTTCCTGAAAAATTATTGAAATATTATTTGTTTCAGCACCGATGGCAGTTTTCGGTTTTATTGAAATCGTAATGCAATATATTCAATGTCATAAAACGATTTTATAAATTATCCATTTCTCGTTTTGTAGCAGATCAACTGATTATCATATTAAATGGGCTAGTATTTAAATGTAGTTAAGGTTCAGCTGATGGTTATGAATCTATTATACTAAATATTTGTCTTCTTACTAGAGGTCATTTTTGAATAAACACCAACTTAACTATTACAGTCTTGAACCACTCCGTAATATTATTCACGTTAATGAATCCATACATGTATAAGTTCTATAATACATAATTTGATAGGTTATTTTTGAGGTGATTGTAACTATCTCGAAACCCAGAAAGCCCAAGCATATTTCTGTATTGTATCAGGATTATGTAGAAATCTTCAACACTGAAATACTGATTAATCTGTCAAAGTTTGTGGCAAAGAGTTGCAGAATTTTTAGGAATATATTAAATTTTTTAAACTTAGCACAGTTTCATAAACCCTGAGACTATATCAATGGAACATGCATTGTTTATATGTGTTATACGTACAACTTCA
>NC_068981.1:68747781-68748292 GCF_001194135.2 Octopus bimaculoides
CATATCAGCATCATGCTTCTATGTATGAGGTTCTTATTGTGCAAGCTTGTGTGTGAATATCATGTTTGTGTTGTTTATTTACTGTACATTACGACGTTGGGAAAACAGAGCATTCGTTGAAACTGCTTGGAGATATGTTTCTCACGACATAGCTTTCAAAGAAGAGAAACAATAACGTATCTCTATCCACATTGCCAATTTTAGGTTTTGTTCTTTGTGTTACATCCTGAACATTCTTATTATATACATGTATAATAGGTGTATTTTTATGAGTTCCTCTCATTTTATCAGTAAACGCTTTTTCTTATTTTGGCTGAATCGAATTATTTCGTCTTGTAAAATCAGGTTCTCTGACGCTATTTAATTCTTTATGTATTTGTGATAAACTAATGCAGTTTATATTCCTTGATTTTTTTTAGTTTTGTATGAACACATCCTGAATGAAAAATAGAATGTTACGAAAACGACGGTAATATTGTAGAACGTAGAACTGTAGACGGTATAACTGTAA
>NC_068981.1:68748302-68749022 GCF_001194135.2 Octopus bimaculoides
CCCAGGTCAGACATTGTACATGACTATGTGATTGCTTTTCGTTTTGGTCTAAATCACCATCTTGCAGCATGTTAGAACAAACTGTCTCTGGGTCAAATCTACTGCATATGTCCTGCATGCTTGTCATAATATTATGTAGCGTTATGCCCATCATTTGCAGAGAAAGATTTGTAGATGAGTTTCCCATGATAGATTTCTGATAGAGTCATCCAATCAGCATTAGCGAGATTCAGGCTCGAATTCGATGGCTTCTACTAACCTGCAGATCTGTGAATGTCTGCGTGCATACATGCATAATACATACATACATACATGCGTACATATATGCACACACACACACACACACACACACATATACATATAAATGTAAGTAGTTTAGTTGTAAGTAGTTTTTTCACTTTATATTTTCTGACGCGACTCTATCTCTTTCTCTATCACGTTTTCCCCCTCTCGTTCTTCCTCTGTTACTACTACGTATCTCTCTTTACTCCTCTCGTTCTTCCTTCTGTTACTACTATATCTCTATATTTCCCCTCTCGTTCTTCCTCCTGTTACTACTATATTTCTCTCTTCCTCTCTTTCTCTCGTTGCTCACCTATTCTTCTACTTCTTCCCCTTGTTTCTCCCTCTACCACTCTCTCTCTCTCTTCCTTACCCCTCCCTTGTCACATGCTTCCGGTCACTAATCCTTTTCTTCCTTGGCTATCGCCGAGCAAACAC
>NC_068981.1:68750811-68752667 GCF_001194135.2 Octopus bimaculoides
ATATATATATATATATATATATATATACTCAAGGCAGCAAGGCCGCAGTGAAATGACTGAAAGAAGTAGAAGAATAAAAGAGTATTCGCTTCATATCATAAGAATAAATTTCTTTTAAATTTTTTGTAAACGCGGTCTTGCTGGCCTTGTGGCAAAATTTGAAACCAATATAAAAAGCTCATGAACAAGTATAATTCTGTATTTATTTGATATTGTACATTGGATAATCAGAAATATTGGTTTAGTCTCATCAGCACCTTTACACTTTTATTAACTTATTTATTAATTTATTAAGTTTTCCAAAAGCGTGGAATTATAGTTCGTATATGAGTGTGGAAAAAGCATATATTTAGAAGTCAATTGGTCACAGACCCAGAATACACAATAAAGTAGGGGGATTTATTAAATCGGGGGTGTCAGCTTTTAGAACCTGTATGATCTTTTAGCCAAAGCACTGAAGTGTAGAACATTGAAATTACCTTATTGTCATTGAATAACCATGCAGCTAATTATTCATTGTCCCTTAACCTCAACTAAACTAATATCACAAGCTTAAGAATGTTTTGGAAACCATTGGTATCCAAGGAGAAAAATGTATATTTATATTTGTACATATATGTCTATGTATATATATGTGTGTGTGTGCGTGTGTGTGTGTGTGTGTGTATGTGTGTGTGTGTTTGTGTGTGTATGTGTGTATGCGCGCGTGTGTGTGTGTGCGAGTGTGTGCGCGTATGTACGTGTGTGAAGATCCAACAAATGACACGTGTAATTTTGCAAGCGGAGAAGAATTCGAATTTCACCAAGCGAAATCATTCGCACGTTGTGTGTAATCCTAATGCATATTCTGCATGAATACTCTGTCATTTACCACTCCTACACGCCGTTTATTGATTCTGTGTATACATAACATTCTTTTACTCATTGCCTACTATGGGCTATGATTTTGCAACACTTATTTTAACTCTCACCTTGTCTCTCATTTACTCGTTTCCCTTCCCTGTACGATGTTAATCGTGACTAGCAACAATAAACAAGTAGTTAATGAAAAGTAAGGTCTGCTATTATTAAATAGAAATTTTTTTCGTGCAAGCTGCCATCGGTTTCTTATCAGAAGTGGAGTCTGCTCAAGTTTTAAAATTCCCAACATAACATACTGCAATGCTCCGTGGTAGAAAAGCAAATGAGATACACAAGATACACACAGAACAGTATTTTAGATATCACGGTCAAAATATTGATACTATGCTGATAACATTGTGAAGACAAGATATAAATCCAAGGGATGAGCTACATTACAGAGATTCTCTCACAAGATGTTAAGTTGTATAAATATTTCACAAGCATTGACCATTTATCCATAAATTCTCCATCTTTGCATCAACAATGATAATCTTTATAATGTTGGTGGTTCTAGTTCTGCAAAACCTTCTTCGTGGCTTTAAAAATAATAGTTCCTAATCCATGACACAGAAAAATGGTACGGAGAAAAAAATTATCAGAAAATGAAGACAAAACAGACAGCCAACATAAGAAAGAAATAGAAAGTAACATCTAAAAAACTGGATGAAATATGTGAACAAAGAAATATCTAGAAAATGATTTGTAATTCGCATGAAGGCAATCGATTCGACCATTATGTATCAGTCCTCACATACGCATATATTTTCCTAGGATTTGTCAATTTCTTTGATATTACAAGGAATGATTGGACATCTGCATTATTTTAGTTGTTGTTTTGTATTCTATTCTTAACTTTTTAATGTTATTTTGAAGATTTGGTTTGTAATGCTGCAAAGTATAGGCAAGAATTAAGTCGGGCATACTTATGCGTGTGTCCCTACTTCTCTCTCTCT
>NC_068981.1:68752677-68755315 GCF_001194135.2 Octopus bimaculoides
ACACACAGACACACATCTATATATAAATGCAAATAATCAGAAATGGAGAAAAACTCAGATTAACAAACATCGATTGGACCACATTTATAGCTTATTTTTCTATACAACGCATGGCATAACAAAAATTTTACGTAACATATCTTACGGCCGTTTCCAATAGGTTGCCAAAATGCTGTCTATAAATAAATGCGAGGTTAAAGCCTTTTTTTTTTATCTTCATAGGGCATTCGAATTATGCCAACGCAGCTTCACCAGAGTAAAAAAAAGAAACTAGAGTATAGAATATAAACAAAGGAAGAATGAAGGGTAAAAAATGTATTCCTGGACAAAACGTTTAGAAGCCCAATATGTTAAGTATACATACATACATACATACGTACGTACGTACGTACAACGTATATGCACATGTGAGCGTATGGGTGTGTTTGGGATAAATGTTTCAGTAGAGGTTGCAGGAGTGAGAGATTGTCTTAAATACGCTATTAGATCGCTGACAGTATTATTGTCTTAATTCTTATAAGTTATTTACTGTTTATGTACTTAGGCAATGTAGATGTATCATAAGCGAAGTCGTACATTATATATATATATATATTCACACACACACAAACGCATACTCAGTAGCAACATACACACAACGCTCAAGTACACACATACGCACCACACGGATAAACCCAACACACACGGACACACATAGAACCTCTGATAAATACAACACACACACACATACATATGCACTCTCATACACATACGGTTGCTCACACACACCACAAGGACAAAACAAACAGCAGAAACATACTCAGACAGAGAAACACACACTCACGTACTCACACATAACATCCCCAGCAACACAAAAAAAAACACAAAAACATACACACGCACACACACACAGACGCACACACACAGACGCACACGTAAATATCCACCCTCACGCATACATAGGGTTGCTCACACACACACGCCTCAAGGACAATTCAAACAACACATACATAGTCAGACAGAGACACAGACACACACACACACTCTCGAACACACACACTCACGTACTAACACATAACATCCCCACCAACACAAAAAACACACAAACATACACGCGCACACACACATTTGCATGCATACATATGCACTCTCGCACATACATATGGTTGCTCACACACACACCCCAAGGACAATTAAAACAACACACACATACTCAGACAGAGTCGCACACACACGAGCACGCGCGCGAACAAATACACGCACAAACAACTTTAAAATTGCATTTTTAAACTTTCTTACACACACACACACATATATATATGTATAGGTGTGCGTATATGCATGCGTGCATAAAGCTCTGTGTGCGTGTGTGTGTGTGTGTGTGTATGTATGTGTGTGTATGTATGTGTGTATGTGTGTGTGTGTGTGTTACGGCATGCCTCTTAGGCAGTCATTTGGAATTTAATGCGATGGACATCAATATCGCAGCATATCTATCATTATTTATTTACTTTTTTACATTTTGGTAGGACCTGAAAATTTTATAAATTTTACGAATGTATTGCATATTTTACGAATGTATTGCATATTGTGCGTCTATAGATCCCTAATTCTATGATATGTCGCAATAAGAATTCTCAAAGAAACATCTGTAGATATACCATAAAATCCATACGTTCACTTCAAAATTTGTTTTAAATAAGAAAAAATAAATACATTTGATTTAGGGGATACTAAACGCCGGCAAACCTCACGTCATCGATGCATTCTTTCCAATCATTTTTTCTGTTCATTTTTGTGTCATACCGTCTCAGTATCAAATGTAGCATTCACTTTGATTTGCCTCGTTCTATTCAATAGATCGACATTAGAACTCGCTCTATCTCTGTCTGTCCTAAAGACAGATAGAACACAGACAGACAGACAAACAGGCAGACATACAGACATACAGACATATATATGAATAGATAGATAGCCCTGACAGATAGATACACAGACAGACAGACATACATACAGACAGACAGACAAATAGATACATAGATAGATAGATAGATAGATAGATAGATAGATAGACAGGCAGGCAGGCACACAGATAGATAGATAGATTGATAAATAGGTAGATAGATATTAGTCTGTTGATTTTACAAGGAATATTTACGGTGGCTAGGCGCACGTCGATATTATGTCAACTGATAATAGTGTCAAAGCAAATATATTGGCATAAAATCTAAAAAATGATGAGATGTGACATTCAATGAGAACACATCGATGATGTGACATAGGAAATGTCGTTGAGATTACACGTAAATTCAGTAACTTTCGTCAGGAATAATGGAAAATATATGGAAAGCATACTTAGCAATTTTCAATACGTAAACAGTGTCATCGAACTACGCATGTACATTAGGTATCACAGTGGACTCACCTGCAAAGAGAAAACGAAAAATAAAATAAAAACCATAATAAAAGCACTTGAATGTATAGTAAAATCTAAACATATATTTGGGTCTATGTAGCAATATATGAATGTATAATTACATGTATACTGATACACACACGCATGCATATATATGCGTATTTATATATATATATATGTATATATATAAGCATATTTATGCGTGTCACTAAAGTGACACACGGTATAGAGTTGTACCAGCAT
>NC_068981.1:68755609-68761164 GCF_001194135.2 Octopus bimaculoides
GTATACTGATACACACACGCATGCATATATATGCGTATTTATATATATATATATGTATATATATAAGCATATTTATGCGTGTCACTAAAGTGACACACGGTATAGAGTTGTACCAGCATTGCTGGAAATAACAGCAAATCTGTCTCACTAGCAACCGGAGCACTATCTTCATCTGACAAAGGAGACAAGCCACCTACGATCGCAGTTATTGCCATATCAGCGGTGATATGGAATTTTAATGAAGACCATCTTAATCCTCATCAATAACTCTTACCGCTCCTAGGGTTCAGTTCAACTAACCTCGCCCACTTATAAGAAAAACCGTTGAAGTGACGCACTGATTGCAAAAAACATGCCAGTCCTGCATGAGCAGACTGGTGATGTAAAATTTGCTAAACATGATGCCCCATTCCTCTGACATGGCCTAGAATGACTATATCCAAATAGTAGTGTTTAATTTACATGATCCTATCAAAACAAGAAGATGGAATTTAATTCCAATCTTGTGTTTCCTTCCAAGATATAGATTATTAATACTGGGGTATAGCTTTCAAATTGTAAACTAAGATAAAAATTAAATTGAGACTTAATTCAATCTTACGTATTTTCTTTGGTTTAATCTTTCATTTTAGAATAATGCGATGTGGTTTAAATTTTCAAGATGAATATTATGAAAGCTATGACACAGGGAGCATTCGGCATACGCACACATACACACCCAAAACAAAAACAAGCACACACGCGCGCGCGCGCATATATATATATATATATAATGCATATATATATATACATATATTCATAAAGCGCACACAGACATGATTTTATGTATGTATGCACGCATGCATGTGTGTGTTCGTGTACAAAATAAGATAGAATAATAGATAGTTCAACTACACGAAACAAAATTTACCACAAAATATGCAATTTTTTTATTAAACCAATATACTCATCTTTTATCCTATGCTTCTTTTTTGCATTTTCTTGGGGCCCTCATGTAGCCCCACTTTGACAGATTAAATCGCATAACTAGACCCCCTTTAGTGCGTGTGTTCACGTTACATTTTTATGTGCGTCTGTATGAATATTATGAAGTTGAGTGTAGAGCGAAAAGAAAACAATTCTATAAATTCACATCGTATATTATATCATTACAAACAGAGGTGGGAAATTATATTATGCCAAAGAAAATTTAAGTTTTAGAAAAAAAACTCAAACAATTTGAAGCAATGCATTCTGGTTTTGAAAACAATTTCCACCCAAATTTTTAAAATGAAGTTTAGGCTGTAAATGGAGACCTCTAAGCAGCTGATAATTGCAGAAATCGATATTTCCGAGAATTCTTTATTTTAACAACAAAATTTCAACACATAGCAGAAAAAGCCATGGGCTTTAATTAACGCAGTTTCTTTATCAAAGGGTAAATAAAATAAAATTAATGAATTTAGACTATTGAAAACTATTGCATATTCAAATATGACCCACGCCCAATTCAAATACGTTAATTTGAGTGGGTATGCAGATGCAATTATCTAAGTGCAGTTCTATATATGCTTGTAGTGGAGTGTTTGCATGTCTGCTTTGCAATATTCTAAAGGTGTTGCATCAATATTATGACAACTAGGTTCATGTGAGACATGCAGAGTACATATATAATTCGTAGGTTCATGTGAGACATGCAGAGTACATATATAATTCGTAGTTATATATGGTAGAGTCTCACATAGAAATTCAGCGGGCTGTCATAACAAACGTGTACGTAAGATGTTATGACTTTGGATCTTCAATAATAAGGAAGTTCTTCTGCTTGAGGAAGTTCTACGTTCAGAGTTTCTAGAATTATGGCTAGATAATAAACCATAAAGATGTCAGCTTAAAATTTAAACAACGCAGTAATCTCAATTAAGTCAAATGTTGTCGTTTATATCACTTAGTAATTTATCCCACAAATTTAGTAAATTCAAAGATAAATGGTGTTGAATATACATACATTCGGTCATTGACATGTTCGTACTTTATATGCATATATAGACACTCACGTATCAGCATATACATGTATCAAACATTCACATACAGAAACTTGCAAACACATACGTGTATTTATATCCGTACTATATGTATGCATGCTATGCATGCCACTATGTAGAGCCGAACATACGTTTGTTTACGTGCGTATGTATACCTTAAATTCTCTCTTTCAACCCTTTATCTTTCAGACTCCATATTTCTCCATAATTCATTACATACACTGAAATCTTATCCATATATACTTATTCATGGAAACATATATAATTCGGAAATATTTATCGCATTCTATATATCTTTGAGCTGATACATAGGTGTTCTATCAAAGTTCGAAAATATATAGACACAAATCATTTTTATTATAACTGAATTACGAGGCGGTATTCGTAACCTTCGTAAAGTTTCCCTTGTGGGTGGGACTACCGCTTTATTATACTACTACATCTCTCGCAATTTGAATACTGCATAAAATACGGGCACGGAAAAACATTCCAAACATAAATTTCAGAAATAGCCTGCGTGCAGTGGTTACTGTCGTCGCACATGCTTAGATACAGTATGGGCGATAACTGGAAAGTAAGAGTGACTCGGAGATATCAAAGAGTGCTTCTGTGTACGAAGGATAGCCCTTTCCCAGATGTATGATATGTATTTATTCTGAGTTTTTCATTAAACGTTGTATCGATGGAATATGTCGAAATACTTAAGAACGATCTGAAACGTAAGACCATTCTTGTAATTCTTTCCTGTGATGTTAAAGATATAAGTTCACCGGTAAAAAATTGTCGGCCGTAATGAATTATAACCATTGATGTGATCGCAAGAGTTCTATATACCTGGCATTTCTCTAAGAGATAAAGACGTGCGATAACCATTTTTTTTGTCGTAGGAGATGTATTAGTGAGAAAATTAGATGGAAGTGATAGTAATAATTTATATGAAGATGTTATTAAATGAGCCGTTTGAAGAGGCTTCAGATATCTCTGTTTATGAAGTCAGTCGATATCTGGATTGATGCTGCTAAGTTTTGTTGAGATAGCTTAGAATTTGTACTTTAGAGGGGATGCGGGGGTTTTAGCATTTGCGTAGTAATTAGCAGGCCTTTTATCTATGTGAGGGATAGGCTAACTTCGAAAATGAAAATATGGGAAATATTAAATTTGATAAAGTGTGGAGAGAAGACACTGTCTTGTTAAATGGGTCTATCATAGTTCGATATTTCAAAAATCATAAACAATCATTTTACTTTACGCTCTCTTAAACGGTGTTAGATATAATTATTGTTGATCGCAAATGGAAACTAAAACAAGTTCAAAGAAAACAGTAATTTACCAAAAGAAATAGAGGGTTGACAACATAAACTCTGTTTCAATTGGATGCATCATCTTATCTTTTGTGTTAGACCAATATCACACTAAATTAAAATTAAAATATAGCAATCCAAAGTCTCAACATATTAGTTATGCTGTTGAATTAGCTAGGAGCTTTAGAATATATTGGTTCGACGCATAAAAAACCGTAACATAAAAGAAACAACTAATTATACGGCTTCAGATACAAAAAATAAGATATTTGTTGACACTATATATCGCTATATATTTAGCCTTTTTTACAAAATTGGTTATGAGCTGTTATTTCTGGAATCAGAGTAGATTAAAATCACGCATGAAAAGGGTGCATTGAAAGTGTGTTGCGACTTCTTAAGGGGAACTATTTATTAAATTCAAATAAGTACCAAACACTAATCTCCTTGCAAATAACATCCTTCTAGTCATTTATTTAGGGCCCCACGGATGCAACTATTCTCTCTGATATATGTAGATCAATGCATACATGAATACATTAAATACATATAAAAATACATTCATGGAAACAGGCATACATATATACAAGCAAACATATTCAATTACTGGAAATAATGCACACCTCATTGCTTTAGACTGCTTTTTTCTTTATTTCTCATTAATCTATTTTGCTCAATCTCTACATTTCATAGTAAAAAAGAAAGTTAATTCTTGTGTCTTCATTTCCTATCTCGAATATTCTCACTCAGTATATGAGTGTGCGTGCGTGTACGTGAGTATGCGCATGTGTGAGCGTACATATATATATATATATATATATATATGCGTACATATATGCGTACATATATGTATACACACACACACACACACACACACACACACAAACACGTATGCTTGTATTGACGGATAGATGGATGGATTGTTGTATAGAGAGAGGCCAAATATACAGGACAGCAGCTACGTAAAATATATACGATGATGTAAAGGAATGGAAACAAGATTAGAATTTGGATTATTATACGATAGTTGCTTCATAATAAATATAAACATGATATTTTGTAGACTCAGACATATATATTTCTTACAACATATGACACAGTAGCAGCTATCATCCATCAGAAGTCCTTGATTATTTTATTTTTTTCTATTTGAAAAGGTGAAATTTTACTCGAAATATTATAGCAGCATTTAACTAGCTATTTACATCATCTTTTCTAATTCTTTTAGTTATTCGCATCATCTTCCATTGGTTGTTTAAATCTTACCCAGCATTGCTCAAAGGTATTCTCCATCATTTGACCCCTTTCTATATAATAAAATACTTTAAGAGATGTACGTATGTCTATACCTTAACCACCCACAATTACTAATGGATGAAGAAGCTGTCGATAAGGTTAGTTTAAACGCCTTCAGAAATAGTGTTCTTTCGAACATAAGCCAGTGATCTCATTCGCTTCTATTTAAAATGTCCTCGTATTTTCTCCGCAAATTTCGCATCAAGTACGTAACTTACACCATAAAGTTTCTTTTAAACTTAATGCCAAATACCGTAAATACTGAACTATCTTGATTCAAAAATAAGCACTACTACAGAAGCTTTCTCTTTTACTGATGGTATGGAAACCGCTTTGAATTTGAAAACTCGAGACAAATGTGTAACTGTGACAAACACTAGTCTTGCTCTAAAACACTCACCTCGTTAAAATGCTTTTAAACATACAATGAAACACTTCGCCTCACAACTGGAGGCCGTTATCTAACGACCATCACGTGAAACGGACGTAACTCGCATACACTGAACTCGATATACGTAACCACAAACCGAAATGCTTCCAAACGCAATGGACCGCTGAAACATAATGCTAGAAGTAGAAATTAATTTCTGCCGTGCAGACAATCCGGTGTTATCACACGAGACGCAGCTGGCAGTAAGTATATATTTCTATAAACGTTTAGATGATTTTCTTCCATTTGCAAAAACGAAACTTTTCCCTAAGTATCATAGGTTCATTAACGACTCATACAATGTAAAACAATAGGTACTTTCCGTTTGCTTCTGTACATTTATGTAACCTAAAATGCATTGCTGAAATCTTTATCTTCATTGCTTTAAATATTTATAAATCCATTTATTTCGTAGCACTTGTTACTATATATGTAAGCACCAACACCTAAATGTATGTGTGTGTGTGTGTGTGTGTGTGTGTGTGTGTGTGTGTGTGTGTGTGT
>NC_068981.1:68761174-68767144 GCF_001194135.2 Octopus bimaculoides
AGAGAGAGAGAGAGAGAGAGAGAGAGAGAGAGAGAGAGAGAGTATAAGTATAATTGTGTGCTCATGTACATTTATAGGTATAGACATCCCTATAACCTGTATAAGTAATAAAATTATTCCTGAAAGCACTATCTCAGCACAAATTATTCTATTCGACTATTGTTCTCTGGAAATATAATTGTCTTTAGTCGTTAGTCAATACCATACGCATGTGCCTCAGTATATTTTTACAGCAGTTTAGTCCAGATATTACTTCACATTATTTGCCATGATAGTTATTTAATTTTGTTCTTTCATACTACCTTAATTTTTGTGCGGCGCAATCACTGTCTTCCACCTTTAACAGATTTATGTAATAAATATATTTGATTGACAATATTTTCTACGCAACCATTTCAGTTTCTCATTTAGCTACAATAATACTTATAAGACTGGGGAAACGTCTAGGAAATCATCTTTTGTTACAATCTCGTAGGTATAATTTGTACAACAATTTTGGTTCCAAAACTGAAATTGTTCTGATATATTTCTATAGAAGAGAATGCAAAATGTTATTTTATACCAATGATTTGTAATTCATAAACACTGAGACATACCATGATGTTAACGAATCTCGTCTGAAAACTGAGTAAATCAAACATGAGTTACATTATCATATGAAGTCTCCCAGAATGGCCAAACGCATAGAAGGTGTCGACTACTAGTACTGAGACTTTTTTTTATGGTGACCCATGTATGATTTCCACGGTAGTACAAAATGCGAATCTTCTTCAAATGATGATCTTCCTTCTCTCGCTTTATTTCTCTCTTTCCCTTTGTCTCCTTCTCTTTCTATCTTTAACTTTCTCTCTTTCTCACTTTCTCTCTTTCTCACTTTCTCTCTTTCTTTCTCTCCATCTCACTCTTTTACTCAAGAACGTATTCCTGTTACCATACTCCGTCAATGTGGCACAAACATGGCAACGAGCAAAAAATGCCAAAAATTATAGATGTGACGTGAGAGTACGCACTCATATATGAACTTCTTTCTTATAGATAAATGAATACACGTGTACGTATGTGTATATGCGTGTGCCTGTATATGTGATAGACTGTGTTCATTTTCATATAATTTTATTTGCAAATTGAAAATTTAGAAAATGTTTTCCTTCCTTTCAACACTAAACGGAATGGGAATTATCTATTTCCATATCGTTGAATTTCAAATTGCTAATAAATAATTCTGTATATACTAATATTACTGTATTATAAGCGTGTTTAGTTTATACACTATCAAACACTTAGAATTGGTCCTCCCCTGAAAATTAAAAAAAGAATTACAGTTGTCCGATATTTTGTCATATTATATTTATAGAAAAACCACAGGAGAGTTTAAAATATACAGCAATAAATTAAAGAAATCATTTGCTCTTATGTTGTTTTTCATTGAAATTCATAGAATTTCAAATGATGTCTTTTTTATTTATTTATTTATTACGTTTAATTTGCCAGTATAGTTTGTCCTGATATTTTATTATTTACTTTCTTTTCTTTATTCCCGTACTTTGTAATAGAATTAATTTGTAGAGGAGCACCTTAAAGTGAAGTATTAGTTTTATATAACGAATATATTTTATAATGCTTCACCAAATATCTTTTAGTCAATTTACTGAGAGATTTATTCAGTCATACAAATACATCCTCGTGAAAATCAGGATGAACATTGATATGAATCAACATTAATAAGATGACAATAGAAATAACTGAAGTATGTTAATAAACAACAATAGAGGATATATTGACCAAATTTACGCTTGCGCAGTTATTGAAATAGTGCCACATAAGAACTGATATGTAATGTGATGTTTTACTTGAAATATGTTAGGTACTTCAGTTAACTGATTTGTAACCACAGGTCAAATCTACAACTTCTATTAAATATCATATGTAAACCAGGCCCTATGTTAACGGACCCACACATTTTCAATATGTTCTCTTGAAAAACTACATCTCTTGAGAGCCTCTACGTAAATTCCAGGAAAGACTGTTTTTCTTCGTGTCCGCATTTTCAGAAATACGTCCTGGCGGAATATTAAAATAGGCCACCCGACAGATCGTAAACCATTAACATGTTATTCACGACTTTTTGATGTTTGATTATAATAACCTTAGTTACTTATACTGTTTTTCTCTATTTGTCTTATTTCTTATGAGCGTTTCTTGTTCAAACGTCATCTTCTGTGGGCTTTGTTGTAACATTATATTTACCCTGTTAGCGGATTTATCCTCTTAGTGCTATTCTACTTACTGCATACATAGACACAAAAGCACACACGTCTGTTTATGTAATATCCTATTAAAAACCACTTTTTGGAAGATACATGTATACTTTTTCTAAAAGAATGAGCGCATTTCAGAGCAAATTCGTTTCCGTGATCTAGAAACCTGTATTTAGATGTAAAGCTATGGCACATTCCTTCAAAGTATAAATTACAATTTAAGTTCCCAACATTATATAGTGAAGCCCTACTATGTTATATTTGGTGTTCATATCCTTTGCAAACACGATCAACCCATTTAAACTTGTGGTTACGCAATCCAGGCTGAAAGTCCGTAGATCACGACCTTATGTAATAACTGAAAATATTATAGGCTGTCACTGTACATTTAGAAATTATATTCCTTTCTCTGGAAGCTGTTTAAAGTCCAATGAAGCCGAGATTTACTTATTGAGAGTAGTTGCTTGTAATTGTTTATTTTAAGCAATTTTATATGCTGCTATTCATTTGATCTGGTTAGCCAGAACGTGAATCATATCAGAGAGCTAAAGAGTTATTGGCTCGGATTCCAACTCCCAATTCCTTTGGGATATTCTGTGACGACACCTTGTGTGCTGCCTTGATCAATAGCAGCCTATCGTCCGGCAGCCATCTTCGAATCCTGTATCTCGCCATTCGGTCATCTAAAGTCTGAAGGAGACGGGGTTCTGTTAGAGGTCTTCGAATCTTCAAGACGCACGGAACCAAACATTGCTGGCTTCTGTATGTATATATACACACACGCGCGCACCCGCACGCACACACACACACACACATACACACACACACACACACGAGCGCGCGCGCACGCACACACATGTTATAGTATATACATATATGTGTGCACATGCTTCGGCTGTAAAAACGTGCTTAGTATATTTTACGTACATTATGTTGGGCT
The DNA here is from genome assembly GCF_001194135.2 of Octopus bimaculoides. Classification (NCBI taxonomy): domain Eukaryota; kingdom Metazoa; phylum Mollusca; class Cephalopoda; order Octopoda; family Octopodidae; genus Octopus; species Octopus bimaculoides. The sequence continues at coordinate 68,764,373 of NC_068981.1, forward strand.
GAAGTACATTAAACGTTATATATATCATGAAATTCAGTCTCTTAGCCGCCATCTCCAGTTTTTGTTTTTCCTATTCTGTCATCATTGATTGTATATACATATATGTGCTTGTGTGTGTGTGTGTGTGTGTGTGTGTGTGTGTGTGTGTGTGTGTGTGTGTGTTTAATTATAATATTCTATATATCTTCCTGCAAACATGATATAAAATCGACATGAGACTCACTTTGACATTGGAAAATTAGATAAGAATCGTTAGAATTATGTCGTTGATAATATTTTTCAGCAAAATCCATCTTGGTAGATTTCCCAAACTGCTGTGTTTCTCTATAATATAGTTTATATAATCATTGTGTAATATTTCTAGGACATGTAATGTTTTAGAGAAGAGAAAACAAAATTTAATATAAGGTCGATTCTAAATTATACAGGTTCTGTAAGTTTTGAAACTAACTTCCATTATGAAGATTTGCCTTCCTCTACTTATGTTTGGAAGAATAATTAGATATTTTTTATAACATATTATCATTGTATCCATTATATGAAATGTCGACCAGAATGAAGCTTTCCACCACGCCATTGGATGTGCATGTATTCGTGTGTGTGCGTGCGTGTGTGTGCGTTCGTGTGCGTGTGTGTTTAAGTGCGTGTGTGATTTTGATTTTTGTGTATGAAACGGACTGTCACACCTGCATACATCCATTCATCCATCCATCTATCCATGCATACATGCATACATACATACATACATGCATACATACATACATATGCAGATAGATAGATTTCAATGAAAATATGAAGGATAGAGGATTTATGTAGCAGTCTGGTAAGTCATATGAATACGTAAATAGACTGAGAGTAATATGCTGCCTTGTTTACCATTCTGTCTGTGCATTCACATATACCTTTATATGTTGCCAGAAACATATCTACGAAGTCATATGACATATCTTTTTTTGTCATTTTGTGTTACCTATACGTCTATTAGAAGGCACAAGAAATAACCATAAGGACAAAAAATATAAATAAAAAAACCTTTGCATTAAATATTCAAGGGTTACTGAAAAGAAAAGAGATATATAAATCATGAAAGTGATAAAATGATAAAAGAACGAATTAGCGATAAATATATTTGCGTGTATTAGTATATCTATGATTCTAAATGTGTAGCCGTATATGAAAGCGTAAGGATCTTCCCACCGAAACAACTCCATGTGATGTTTGCCTTCTGTAAACTATTATTCTGCTCGGTCTCATTAAATAATGTCAGTTTCAATATGAAAAACAATTAACACAATTTCATTAGAGTTAGAATATAATTACTTTTGGCGCATTAAAGGTTAGAAATACAAAAAAAAATTGTATTTAGCTCAAAAAATTATATATGCATTGTTGTTTGCTTCTGTAAGAGGTATTAATGACATATTTTGTTATTATTTCGACAGGAAATGTAAATACTATTGTACGCGTTGAAACAATATATCTACGACAATTTGTAAATTTCTATGGTACAAAACTACACTGATATTATGACATTGATTGATGTAATTTTCGCACGCTGAAAGTACTTCTTTGTGATGTCTTCATGAACCCTATAAATATAACTTGTTTTTAGTTACTGCATAACATTGTTTTATGGTGGTTCCTTCATGCTCTTTATGCATAAAATGATATCTTAACTACAGCGATTTTCACTATTAAAAACTCTACGATACATTATTCTCCAGAATTTCTGAAAGTGTATCTGATCAGATGAACGGTGAAATATCAACGACAGTTATTTAAGCAGAACGTTCAATGAACATTAATGCCCCTAGACGTAACGGCACCTTCTTTCATCTTTTTCTGATAATGTTTCTATATCATTAATGCAACTTAAACCACTACCACAAGTAAGACACAGGAAACTATACCAGCAATATGTACTAACGCAATTCAAGATAACCTCTACGCAAACGTTCCAACTATAAATCAACGATGTATGAGTCAATAAAGCAATCAATGTGTTACAGGAATAATAGTTAAGAGTTACCTGGTGCCATTTACATATTGGAGTCGTATTGTGTGATAATAACTGACATTGGTTTATATATAACTCTAATATAAAATCTTATCTGTAAGTCAGTCGCGTCTAATATATCTCAACTCATACATGTATTCAAATACCTTTTGTAAAGCCTTAGAATTTTTTATTGCAAATCTATGGTATGCTATTTAAGAAATATTCATGCCATATGTAGCATATAGATATTATCCGAACAAGAGGCTTTCGTAAATTTGAAGAAAAACTTGTTGTCCAGGGAATGAGTTCATTTTGGATTCTGACAGGGAAAGCCTAAATTCTAGCTCTCTCCGGGAGCCAGATGAATGTTTTAGTGTTTAGAAGCTTTTCAGTTATTCAACAATAAATTTGCTTTGTGCATGATATACTTTTCTAGTAAAGCGTAGACTGAAATGGTTTAAATTCAGAGTCATTTTAAACTGACACTCCATAACTTAAAACTGTTAAATACCTGACATCAATGTGTAGCATATATTTTTGGGTAACAAAAAATGTCTCCAAACTTACAGACGCTGAAATTACACATATCACTATCGTCTGCTACTTTTACTGTGCCTATGCATCCACTCTTCTCTATCCCAATCAATATATCTGTCTGTCTATCTGTATCTATATCTATATGTGTGTATCTATGTGTATATGTGTGATCTATATTATATTATTACACACTATATGGTATATCATATATCATACATGTATATACATGTATATAT
>NC_068981.1:68767297-68770993 GCF_001194135.2 Octopus bimaculoides
TATATATATATTTACATACACGCATTAAATTACTCAGACAATAAATCGATAGCTGAAATACATTAGGTTTCGAATTCATCACTCTAAATGTGTAACAACAGTTCATCATCGTAACAATATACATTTATTTACTTATCGATTACATTTGTCTTATAGTTACATAGGAATAGATCGTTGTCAATAATACATTACATTTGCTTCCTATGTTAATTATAAACATTCATTTATCCTCACCATCTTTTTTATGCTCGTCATTCCGCCATGAATTAAATAAATGTAATATTTAAATTGTTTCATGTCTACAATTTTATGTCCTTAAGAGCAATTTTGTAGTAGGTTATAAAGTTCATTCTACAGACACATATTTCACAAAATATTCCACAATAACGATAAAATTTCTAAAAGAAAATAGATCTTTTTATTACGAACAACTATTAAGATACCGATTAAATGCGAAAGAAAAAGAAAATACAAATATATAAACAAATAAACGTGTTAGTCTTGTCGATAATACGCTGAAGAAAAACAGCTGATAGCTATCTCGGTGTTTCTGTGAAGTAACATTTTTATCAATATACTTCTGGATAAATCTATGTTGCTTCATATTTGTTTTTCTATGTAGGAAAATGTTACACTTGAGTTTTTTTTTAATGTTCTGAGGACACTATCAACAGTAAAATCTAAATGTATCATAATATATGCCACGTAATATTGTGTATGGTATAATAAAATTGACGGTGAAAAGTTGAATCAATAGTTTTTAAAAGAAATGAAAAGTAAGCGTTGAATCTATTTTCTGGTCAGTCATCACAGACGTCTATTACTTTCTAATAGTCGCGGTTTTTGGCCTGAAAGAGCAATTTTGGATTGTAACTTCCACTAAACGTATATAATATGAGGCAAAGACAACGACATTAGACGGACAATTTTGTAATGCGTAATATAAACCCACGAAGAAGAAAATATTACTGCTAACAAAATGGCTTGCGGTCACGAAGTAAGTACTATAATAGATGTTAATATCCAGTCAAAAACTCATACATATCAAATAACATTTTTATCACTAAAAAAAAATTGAATAAGCAATATATATATAAGCGTGTTAATATGTTTTACGTGGTATAGAATTTACAATGTAATTATTCTTTTGCATTCCAGGTGCCATTATATTAAACATTTGCAAAGAGTAACGATGCCACGCCCAAAAGTTCAGCAGAACTGTCAGATTTTGAAAGAGGTCGTACTGTCGGACAAACTGAGGCTGGCGTTAGCCAGAGAAAAAGTGCCGAAAATCTTAAAATTTATCTTGCTACTGTTAATAGAATTATAGTGCAATTCAAAAACCAAGGAAAAGAATCAATAGATTCTCGTCCCGGCCGCCCCGGGCCCTCGAAAACGAAGCTACACCGTTTGAAGAGAATTGCGGAAAACGAACCCCGTTCGAAGGCGTCTGGCGTTGCAAAACAGCTAGAAGTTAGTCCAAGAAACTGTGTCACATATCTGCATAATCTTAGGTATTATGGACGAGCAGGTAGAAGAAAACCTCTCCTTCAACCAATTAATATCATGAAAAGAAAGAAATAGGTTAAGGGGATGTTACAAAAATCCAATTCATTTTGGGATAGAGTAATTTTCTCAAATGAATCCAGGTTTGCATTATTTTCAGACAGTGAACGTGCTTCGGTCTGGAGGTTTCCCAATCAAGAGTTTGATTTGAAACGACTCCAACCAACTGTGAAACATGGTGGTATCTCTGTAATGGTGTGTTGAGCTGTCACCAGCGATGGTCGTTCTGAGCTGATCGAATATGTTAGAACCATAAACTCTGAAAAATACATCGATATACTTAAGCAAGGACTACATCCGATGTATTCACATGATAACATAAAGAAAAATGAGTTTTTATTCATGGAAGATGGGGCTCCATGCCACACAGCGAAAAGGAATCAACAATGGCTGACTGAAAATGGGATCAAAATGCTTCCTTGGCCGAGACAATCTCCTGACATGAACCCAATTGAATGTCTTTGAAGCGTACTAGATAGAGCTATACGAAAACGTCAATAGAAACGTAAATCTGAAGATGAATTTCGATTGTTGCGTAAAATGTCGGCAGAAATTTCACAAGAGACAATCACAAGGCCCATCAGTTCAATGCCAATTAAAAACTGAAAAGGGAATATCATCTAAATACTAAAATGTTTAGTCCAACCTATTGATTACATTTCAATTGTTCGCTTTAAATTTTAAATAAAGGATTTTAAAAATTAAAGGTGCCTATTTACTTCCTGCATGACTGAGTCACAAAAGAAACGTCACACACATGCTAAATATAAACTGGTTTATTAACAAACTGTCATAGCATTGATTGAAGAGTGCTAATTAAGAAAACGTTATTTCCTAATCTTAAAACGTCATTTCCTGAAACATATTTGTCGTCCTATGGTGTCACGTGATGAAGGAGTGTCTTGGATCTAAAGAGATAAATTCAAAATACCGTGTGACAACCGCGCCAGTCATCTTCTGTACATTGAATACACCAAACAATCGATGAATGTCATGAGAATAACTGCCCACATTTTGTTAAAACGTGCAGTGAATTGTGCAACAACTGTCGGCCTTGGACGGACATCATTTAGCCTCTTTGGGGTTCCAGTTTTGACTTAGGGTATGCCGAGTCAGTGTCTGGATGTTGGAGTATTGGAGGATGTTTGTAGTGAACCTGGCACTATGAGCACGGGTGTTGTCGTGTTGGAATACGTGATTCTGATGACGGACAAAGTATGGCACAATATGTGGCCTCGGTACTTGGCTGATGTAGCGGGCAGCGCTTATTCCAAATTTCCCGGCGATTACCAATGATTTGGAAGACCCCAGATCCAAGTTTCTCACTGAGTGCGATCCAGCCCCATACCACGATGGTCTGCCTTCCCCATGTGTTTCTCTACACCACACAACCATTGGCATGATGTTCACCCCTTCTCCTCCAGACCCTCCAAACCCTAGCTCTGCCATCTGCCACAGAAATGCAATATCAACTTCATCAGAGAAGACTACAGTCCTCCACTGCTGATATCACCAATTCTGAAAGTTTTAAGCCCTCCAAAGATGTGTCGGGAGAAGATGTTCTGTGAGGATTGGGCTCCTAGTCGAACGTCGACAAGACAGACTGAAAGATCTCAGGGTCTATGGTAAGTCCCTATGGTCTGCCTCGTTGATTCCGTTGCCTTCCGGAATCGGTCCTGCAAGTGCTGTCGGTGCAGGTGGGGATCTGGATGTGACGTGGCAACCCTCGACCGGCCACTGCGTGGAAGAATATCCTTGCTGTTTGTGGAATTGTATCGTTCCCTCATCCGCTCAGTTGCTCGAATACTGTAGTTCAGGCCATTAGCAATGACCCGTGGACGTTGACCAGCATGGAGACTTTTGATTATTTGCTCCATTTGATTTCGTGTGAATCTTGGTATGCTTGCTGCGTTCAGGAAACGCTATGGCAGGCTGGTAAATACGGGAGCCTTTATGCAAAATGAATCCACATTTTGCACGCGCATCATGTTTTTCACAAAGATACGTTTGTTTATATACACCTTTAAAAACGTTACTCTTTATGTATGTATGCGTGTGTGCTGGGTGTGTGTGTGTGTGTGTGTGTGTGTGTGTGTGCGTGCGTGTGTGTGTGTGTGTGTGTGTGTGTAT
>NC_068981.1:68771003-68772112 GCF_001194135.2 Octopus bimaculoides
TGTGTGTGTGTGTGTGTGTGTGTGTGTGCGTGCGTGTGTGTGTGTGTGTGTGTGTGTGTATGTGTGTGTGTGTGTGTGTGAAACATCACTAAAACTCAGTTGTTCCAAGGTTCCAGAAGATCCATTTAAGTTTTCTTTACGGAAATACAAATATCGCTGACTCTCATGTTTCATTTTGATAAACACTAAATTTCGCATTTTCATATCTATCATCTGGTGACTGAACATTGAAATAACCCGGCTACATCTCGTGTTTCATTGATTAAATGTGGAGGGATCCGCCTGACCTCAGGCTGCTTAATTTCTGATATGAATGTTTCACAAAATTCTAAGGAATTTACTCATGCGCTTTAGTGAATGGCATCCAAATGCTAGTGATTTTTTTAGTTTCTATGCATGCTTCATTTCAATATAACACTGCCGAAATTAGGATGGTACCTTAAAAAATATATTTATGCTGATATAAAGCCTGCCCATCTTTCTTTATGTTTCTATATTCCGTGTAACAAGTAGAGTATAGATATTAGCTGTGTAAACAAACGCGATCAATGATATATTAATCTTCCTGATTTTCATAACGATACAACCGTCGGGAAATTAGTTAGCTACTGAAAGTCGCAGGGCTGGAATAATTGTTATCCTCTTAGTAAATACATACTGTTATTTATATTTAGTAAGGAAAGTAGCAGCCCTATGATAGACGACGAATTCACTTTTATATCTCAGCAGAAAACAATCTAGCAAGTTTCGTGTTTCATTAAATCTCGTGAAATATTTCTTCATTTTTTCTACTCGTATTTACGAGAAATATACGTTTATGCCTTGTCTTTGCATAACCGCACATAGTCTGCATGCTATATGCATATAAATAGGGAACTGACAATAACACTCATCGACGATCCTGTTCGGAGACAGGATGCTAATAAGCCACTAAAATGGTGAAACATAGAATAAGTGGTGAGTTATCATTCCCGTCCGGAGTACCAACACCCGGCGCTTGCAGCGACTTTCCCTAATGCACCATCGCAGCCTACCAGCAAGTAGAGATTGAGTAAATATGGTTGTTAATATGTAAGTGTATATATATATAGGTATATATATATATATAT
>NC_068981.1:68772365-68774975 GCF_001194135.2 Octopus bimaculoides
TATATATATATATATATATGTATATAAAGATGTATATATACTTATATAGATTATATATAATGTCCTTCCTTTCGGTTTTCACTTCATACACCCCATCTCAATTTGATTCGTTCTTAGTTCAAAGACACGTACTGTTATATTCTTGTTTGTATTTGTGTGTACCATATCTCCGTTTTTTGTCTTTCTTGCCGTGCACATTCGCTAGCTTCCTCACCAAAAAATCTAATTGTCTTAGCTTAGACTTTTTGAGGGGCAAGCAGTTCGAATTCTTCAAGTGTAGATGCCCGAAACAGTAAGGACTTCCGGAAACTTGACCGAAGACAGAAGGCCCCGAATAAACCGTCATTTTTTGCCTGTCCTTCTGATTGGTGTTTCTCCTGTCCGCTTTTGTATCGCCTATCTGTCCGAATGTTTTGTTGTCCTCTCTCTCTCTCTCTCTCTCTATATATATATATATATATGTGTGTGTGTGTGTGTGTGTGTGTGTGTGTGTGTGTGTGTGTGTGTGTGTGTGTGTGTGTGTGTGTGTGCGTGTGTATGTGTATGTGTGTGTGTGTGTGTGCGTATGTGTGTACAGATGTCTGCATGCATTACGTATGCGCGTGTGCGAATGTTTATTAGACTGTATCTATGTGAAATCAATCAACTTACACTTCCTACTCAAATCACGAAATTTGATTTGCATGAGACCAGTTAAAAATTAATATATTAAAGAAAGAACGGCAAATCTCAGCAGATATATTCCAAACTTGCAATATAATTTTTTTCTATAGACAATAAATGCAATTTTTAATCACATAATGTTAAATCTATACATTAAATCCAACGTCAACGCAGAGTTGATAGCAAGCCACGAAGACAAAACAGATATTTAAAATGTCATGCTCTAAGACAAAGATTGTATTTAATACTGGCTAAAATATTAAGATCAAATCGTGATATTTAGAGTCATCATATCTAGTACTGAATGCAGGCATGACAGTGTCATTAATAGATTTGAGTGTAATATATAGACTTTTTACTTTACTGAAACACCTAAATATTGTATAGGAGGAAGTAAATTGCATCAAGAATGAACAGAACCGAACGAAAGTTCGTTTGTCGATGAAAAACATTTCGTTTATTATTCTGAATAAATGTATTTGCCAAATACACTACGATAACAAATTTTACTTGCACCAACACCATGTCATTCTTATAACAATAGTAGCCACTTCCAAAATGATAATGGAATTTCTATTGCGGCTCAACATATTAACAACATATGAAAGATTGTTAATTCGACTGTTAGTTCTTTGTTTTTGTTTACTTTGTTACGGTTTACTCAACATGCCGATAGCTTCCCTGCTTGTCCCTCTTGATATACATGCATACACACATATGTATGAGCGCGTGTATATATATATATATATATATATATGGGAGAATATACAAATAATAACAACAGACGAGGACAGGTGGTGTAAATAACAAAAGGATATATTAGTATGACGCTCATATATATGTATGTGTGTGTGTGTATGTGTGTGTGTGTGTGTGTGTCTGTAATATAATATGTGACAGTTATTCGGTTGTCATAATAAACCTCCGAGTTTCGGATGTCGGTGCGAAAATCTGCTCTGGCATCTCATGAGTTATTTGTTTGTCTTAATAACTGATGACATGCGTGGACCAGATTTCCGCTCCGACACGGAGAGTTTTATTATGGCAAGTTAATAATATTATATGACAGATACATTCCTCTATTTACATGATATCGAGGTGTCATTCATTCTTTTGTTGCCATACTATTACAATTAATATAAATATATATATATATGAAATGTAGTTGTGTTGTTGTCACCGTCGCGTTGATCATGACAGAAAGTTTAGCGAAGAATCTACATAAAATTATGTGAAAAGCTTGGCGATACCTGCTCAAAGACCTACGCAACGCAAAGTTTGCAAAAAGTTTTCATCGTTCTCGACACAATGAAGGAGATCTGGTCCAAATGAAAACCGCGCATCTTTTTGGTCAACTGAAGGCGGTTTTAACATAAACTCCACAAACACTCATCTCATACACAAATCTCCAATGATAATGGACTGAACTGAACCGTAACTAATATGCACACCTTCTGATAATTCAGGGATGTTGATTCGACGATTTCCCCTCACATCTGCGTTGTTTTCTCAGTTCTGCTGGTTGCCGGTCTCCCAGAACGTTCGTCAATATCGACATTTTTTCGGCCATCTAGGAGAAGCCTAAATCACTCATACACTTGTGTGTGGCTCATACACTTCTCTCCATACACATTCTGCAACTTTGTGTAGGTTTCTGAGCTGATATCGACATGAGAGCTTTCTCCGCCATGATCAATGCGACAATCACACGTTACACACCTTCCTTCCAAGTAGTGCTATTAACAGAAGTGAGCTAGAAAATTAATAGTTCGTGAGCATGCATAACAGCGGTCATGGTCAATCTTTGTCAATCTTTACAATGCGTACTTTAGTTTGTTACTATGGCAACATACCGTATAGTTAATTTTCAGACCTCGTATAACTATCTATTCTGTCAGTTTGTCTGTCTCTCTGTCTATCTAGCCTGATATATATATATGTATATAT
>NC_068981.1:68774985-68780779 GCF_001194135.2 Octopus bimaculoides
AATCTTTACAATGCGTACTTTAGTTTGTTACTATGGCAACATACCGTATAATTAATTTTCAGACCTCGTATAACTATCTATTCTGTCTGTTTGTCTGTCTCTCTGTCTATCTAGCCTGATATATATATATGTATATATATACAGAGAAAGAGAGAGAGAGAAAGCGATAGATAGACAGATATATAGATAGATAGATAGATAGATAGATAGATAGATAGATAGATATATTCTACGAGTTTGTATGTACATCTACTCAAATAAAGTCGCTCTAATGCGCCAATAACTAAACTCTGTTCAATCGATGAATACGATGTGTGTGTTAGCCTATTTCCAAATATTTCTTATGTTTGCATTTTAAATATTACATTGTGGTGGTTTTTAATATAGGCTTCCATCTTCGTAGTTAAAATATAGTTTCCGACTAATATGAATAATAATACAGCGATGAATAAGGAGGCTACTTTTAATAAGATGAATCGTAAAATGATAATGTTGATATATTTGTCTGACTAATGATGTGTTGGTTACGTCATACATCATTATTAGCGTAACAGATGCGCTTAACAAATTAATGCATATATATTCAGAATATGACAAGTTTCAAAATATAGAAGAATATCGTGTTTCATATGAGACAATATATAACAGTAGAGTGGACACTACTACTAAGCAGCAGATAAATAATGAAGGAATTGAACAGAACGCGTACGATACGTACGAAGGGATATGATATATGCAAACAGCTTAAAAGCATACATGTAAGTGTCGAATATAAATTACATGCATAACCGTCAACCTTTTATAAACATCTTTGTAAATACAAACGTAGATTAATGGACGGTGTATTAATATGTAACTGGAAACGTGACATCACAACATATCTATTCGCACTGATTTAAGAGAATTGAAATTCTTTCAGTATGTTTGTATTCTTTTAACGTTTGCAAATGTGGCGTACAGTAAACTATGTATAATGATAAATGATATGTTTCGGCAACATAGAATATATGTGCGGAATGTCAAATTAATTCATGGCAGAGTTAATTTAGATAGCCAAGCAAAGCAAAAAGATCTCGTATGTTATTAGATAATTCTTTCAGACGAATAAAGGACAATAATTATATGGAAAGCATAATGCAATGTCCTCTAAGCAACATGGTGTGAGATTTGAGACAGTATTGCAAACACTTTCTTGGTTATAAATCTTGCGAATCTTCCCAGGGAGATTATGGCAGCGTTAAAACATATTTCAGTGTTACTGAAAATATAATTCGATCGATAGCTATTATCGAGACAACAAACAACCCAAGGAAATTAAAATGCCATCCATATAACAGAGAATATTTTTAACTGCCGGTAATTTACTAAATATTTTATGTAACAAGATAGATGGATGCAGAATACTGCTGTTGTTAAAAAAAAAATTAAATTTGATACACTATGTAAGAACAAGAATCATACAAGAAAGCTTCTACGTGCAAATCTTAAAGAGTATGCGTTACGAAACTAATGCAGTTATAAAAGGTCCTGAATACAGTGGAACAGTTTACTAATGATCTGAAAATTTCCCTTTCGTCTGGAGAGAGGAAAAGTAAAATATTATACATATTTACATTATTTACATTCGGCAGATATTTGTCCGCATCTTGTTTGTTGTTAACACAACGTTTCGGCTGATATACCTTCCAGACTTCTTCAGGAAATATCATGGGGAAAATTGAGGAATGTCTTGGGGAAATTTCAAAGCTGGGTTCTCATTCCTGAGGTATTTTCGATGTTGTTGTTATTATTATCATAATGTAAATAATGTACATAATTCCTCATCTCTTAAATATAGAACTGTATTTTACAGATTGTCAAGTGGAATGGAATATTGCAAATCACGTCCTCAGAGTATCATTATTATTATTATCATTATTATTATTATTATTATTATTATTATTATTATTATTATTATTATTATTAGTAGTAGTAGTAGTAGTAGTAGTAGTAGTAGTAGTAGTAGTAGTAGTAGTAGTAGTAGTAGTACGCCACTAAGTTCCATTAACAATGTTAGATTCAACATGAAGGGAACCAAATACATGCACCTAGTAAAACTGCTGATAGTTGGCCGATAAAAAAGAATTTTGTTTATTTTGATAATATGATTGTATCTCGACAGATAATTGTATTGTTAATGATCGTAAAACAATGAGTTTTTGCTTTTTATATAAGTTCAATAATCGACTATAGAAAATTAGATTTAGGCAAACTTAGCTCAAAAGAAACCAAAATGAACAACACGTTATAATAACCATCGAATTTCAACTCAACAGGAAAGATCGGCTATGAATTTCAGTCACAAAATGAATGCGAAGCAGTGGCTTCTGGTGAGAATATGATGAAAAGTTGAAAAGTTGAATAACTGAACTTTATTCCACAAATCTCATAAATAAAATGGAAAAAGCTGAAATGGATCCAAACGGAATATATTTCTCTGCAAAATATGCATTTTACATCTAGCTTGGAAACGAAATTACCTTAACATATCTAGAAAGAATTGATCATGATCTCTGCTTCATACAGAGTGATAACTGAGGAAGATGCATACTTAAAAGTACAGCGTTAGCAAACAGAATAATACAGCATTACATTTAAAATATATATAATGAAAATGCAGACAAAATAAATTCAACACTAAAACATGAATCATAAAAAAATTTAGAAAAATATGCTTCATTGCAAGCAAAACAAAGAACTTGAAATATTTAGGTACACACAAACAGTATATCGACCATCAAAAGAAGGACCGGAACTACTTCAACAAAAATATGATCACAATTCAGTAAGAGAATCTAAAACTCGAACGTTTGTGCATAATATTCTAAAGTAAGAAATATTTGAAGAGTTCAAATCGATATATATTTTAACCACATGTGTCCACTAAAAATAACATTTCATGATACAACAGCATCAATAAAACTTAGACTAGCCATCATAGACTCAGTGGAATTATACAGGATCATGAATACCATCAAAATAAGTAATCTAATATATGTGTTGTAGTCACAGACGTAATAGAAAGTGGATCCACCATTACATATTATTATACAAGATAAGTTATATCTCACATATATATGCAGAAGCAAACGCTAGAAAAATGAAGGAAAATACCCCCTAACAGTGGAAACTTGAGAATTAATTAAATACTTCAGAAGTAGAGAACACAGGGTGTTGTGCCTGATATGCAACAGTATCTTAGGGAAGAGATCCTAGCGAAATTGCATAATTCTGCCCGTATGCAAAGCGTCGATTGTTATATGTGTGTGTGCGTGTGTGTACGTGTTTGTGTATGTGTGTGTGTGTGCATGTGTGTGTGTGTATGTGTGTGTGTGTGTGTGTGTGTGTATTTCTAAATAGTGTGTCTCCTACAAAAACAAATTTTCTCAAATGTTGTTTAGAGATTAATTCATCCAATAGAAGCTGATATGAGAACAAACTAAATACCATGGACGCCAATATCAAGGAAAAGTCAAGTGTCTTACAAGAAAATTGGAAGAGAGTAACCAAAACCGGACGAATGTGCACAAACGTCGAACGGGAATTCACAGCGGATTGTCTGTTTTATATGACAAGCGACTATCTCCTAGAGAAGAGTGAACTAAAATTATACAATATATATGATAAATAAATAAAATACGTGTTATACACGGTGCATGCTTTCACCAGCCAAATTGGCATCGAGTTCAATGTAGGCAATTAGGCGAACGACACATTGAAAAGAGGAAGAGTAACATGGAATAGTAATATATACGATGAAAACAACTAGAATAGAACTAAACCGCATACGTATACAAATATATTCGCTAATGTTTAGCAATTAATTATCTATGCATAATACAGCGCATATGTAATATAAAGAGCTTGAAATACATGCAATTCACGTTTTAGATTAATCAGTGAAACGGAGCTAAATTCTGCTAAGAGGCAAAGTGCATCAATGAGAAACCTAATCGTCCCTGTAATAAATTATTTCATTTATTCCATTAATCTAAATATTCCAAGACTGAATATGATAGTATGAAACACAATGCCTACCTTAAATATATTATTCGCAAACATATAATACTGATTATATGTAGCACAATTATAGAAATTGGTGAACCTTCTACAACGGGAACATTATTACTAGTTATTAACTCTATATCTATAAAGATAATATACAAAGAACAATGGAAAATATATACAAGTAGTGATCATAAAATATGAACGACCCATCATATGAATTCTTCGTATTTTAGAGCAAGAATCTTAAAAGAAGGTCTTTTTGCTTCGCAATAAAGCTCATTAATAAACTGGTATAACTGATGTTTATGAAGAAAACCACATAAAGAATTACTGTGTCTCATAAGAACTCATCCTCTTGCAATTTTTTAAGAATAATATAATGAAGCTGATTCCAAACAATAAAGACAATGTATGCTGATAACCACGTCGTTCGAGATGCTAACCGAAAAGAAGAGTGTGATTAGAAAATAAAAATAAAAGGCAGTACCGCATGGCAGAGCACCTATTAGGGAATAAAACATATTCCTCTAGGGAACTGAACAAATGTATAACGTCAGCAATTTCATGATAGAGGAATATAAATGTTCAAAGGAATCTTTAGGTATTAACCAAAATATCCAAATTATATTCTTTTCTACTCTAGGCACAATGCCCGAAATTTTGGGGGAGGGGGCAGTCAGATCAATCCTAGTACGCAACTGGTGCTTAATTTATCGACCCCGAACAAATGAAAAGCAACGTCGACCTCGGCAGAATTTCAACTCAAAACTAAAGACAGACAAAATACTTATTTCTTTATTGCCCACAAGGGGCTAAACATAGAGGGGACAAACAAGGACAGACAAAGGGATTAAGTCGATTACATCGACCCCAGTGCGTAACTGGTACTTAATTTATCGACCTCGAAAGGATGAAAGGCAAAGTCGACCTCGACGGAATTTGAACTCAGAACGTAACGGCAGACGAAATACCGCTAGGCATTTCGCCCGGCGTGCTACCGTTTCTGCTATCTTGCCGCTTTAATATCCAAATGATTTTAGCATTGCTGAAATGGTGCATGAAGTATTCAACATACTCGGTTATATACAGCTGCACTGAATTTTTCTGTGAGCACACGCGATAGAATTCAGCTCATTGAATTTGTAATATTAATGGCAGAAAAATCGTTACAAAGTCATGATTATTTAGAAAAGGAGAGTTGTAGTTCCGCATAAATCACTTCTTAGAGAAAAATTGATTCTTCTCCCGCAAACTAGTATAATGTACAATGACGTATCGCAGAATATTAAAGCGATCAGAAATATATAAATCTGACCCTTTGGGTAATACGCTATGTCTAGAATTTCAAAATACACTCCGTATGATGCATTACTCTATGTCGGGTGGTTCCTATTGTTCTCACGCATAGTGTACTACTATGGTTGGTGAATCGTGCTGTGTATTTTAACAAAGGTAAGATTGCACAGACCAGGGTTTACATGGGCTTCGAAACAAATGCTTGCTCAGTCATTCTCGTAATATAATGCGGATTCTACTTGTATATTATTTCCTATTTTTATATTTATCTTTCACAGCTGATACGATTTTCAGTGAACCTATTGGCAATTATATAGAAACATAATAATGATATTCAAGCATATTATAATGCACGAAAGATACATGGAATTTTACAATTACATGTATATATTACAAGCAAGAGAAATGAAATAATTGCAATAAAATGTATGCACAACTAATTAAAATGACG
>NC_068981.1:68780828-68782943 GCF_001194135.2 Octopus bimaculoides
CAGAACTAATAAAATATGCTACGAAACTGCGGGATTAGGACTAAATGTGATTAATTAAACTCATTACGATATGCTGTTTAGAGCAATAATTTCTCACAAAAATCTACGGTGAATCAATCTCTAATCATTAAATGACTAATAAAAAATTATTATAGTTCAAGCTTTTGATTTAGTTGCATTTAATTCAGCCGTATGCATCTGGGAATTCAATAAAGGTAAAGGTAAAATTAACGTCTATATTGTTCATGAAAATTAACAAATACCAGTAGCAAAACACAAAGAAAATGCGGAAGATATGAGCAGTAAAATATTACCGTATCATGATAATACAATTTCAAAGCCCAGTTCTACAACATTACCCGGGTAAGACCATGAAGAACAATGGCGACCACATGTGAGAATTAGATAAAATGAGAAACAGAACAGAAATTCTCATCGAAAAGAGAAAGTAAGAAAATTACACGTATATCCAAGATACAAACATCAAACGTTGTAAGAACTTCACAGGCAATTGACGTTGCGATTATTTGGAACAAAACAGATCGTAATATTTATTTGGTAGCTTATTTTTTATGTTCAGAGATCAAATCATGCTATGTTTTATTTCACATCTTTCATCATACCTGAGACGATAAAATATATAACTGTCGATCAAATCAGCTGTCATCTTGAAGTCGTTGCCGCAATCTATCCACACACTAATGTTTAAAATCAGTAGTATACCATACTCTCAATGTTCCTCTCTCTTGCTCTCTCGTTATTTCTCTCTTTATGCATAAACACACGCAAAAACACACATACAACACACATCCCCCCACACACACATACATATATATATATATATATACACACACAGAATCATGCGTGTTGTCAACACACGTGCGCGCGCAAGTACACACACACACACAAAACACATGTGCACATATATATATACGAATGTACGCATGCTTTGTATGCATAAATCAAAAACGAAAAGAAAGTAAAGGTAAAAGATACAGGAACATGTCAGACAAGAGAAAAATGAGCAGTGATATATTATTGGGTTAGTTGATCATTTATTTGGAAACAGGTATTCAGGAAATCTCTACTAAGCGTAAATTTGTATGAAACATTACAGCAAGTTAAAGCTGATTCAATCCCTGCTAATCTGCGGAACACAAGTAGCCCTGAAATATCTGCTGAAGATATGGAAGAGTTTCTAACATCACAGCCATTTCAGGTACTAGTAGAAGTGCTTGATCCACCAGCGATTAGCTGCTGTTTCTGCAGCGACATAGAATGTCTTATAATTGTTTTACTTCTCTTTCTCTTTCTCTTGGTCACTCTTCCTCACTCTCTCTCTCTCTCAATATACATACTAAAATATACGTATATGCATGTGTATATATATATGTATGTGTGTGTGTATATATGTATAACTGAACGTACATATGCATGTATATGTGCATGTATATATGTATATACATATGTATTTTATATGAATGCACGTACCAATGTATGTATATAATGATTTTAGTGGGGACTGAACATCGAAGTTCCCACATATAATATGATGTCTGCTCCTACACATATCATAATATCAACCTTCGGTATTTACGTTCCATTATTTTCAACCCAATATTTATATAAAAATATTTATAGCTATATATGTTCTACAGAATCCAGTTCCTTAAAAGAAATATTAGCAACCACTGAACAGATAGAACGGAAGAAGAATGAATTCCTCCACTCGTATGCACTCATCAGACCACACATGGACACCCTAGATGTTATAATCGAAAACCATTGTGGAAAGGCTGATAAGGAGGGAGAGGAGGAAAAGGAAAAGGAAAAACCACCCGGAAGTCTCTCTGACCCAGTGGCTCCTCAAAAGAATGGATCACCCACTCCTATGAACAACCAGGCAGAAAAGGATAGTGGAGCCATGGAAGCAGCCAATAGAAGCCCCTCTGTGCCAGTGGTCCTACAAAGGAAAGGAACCCTCACCCCAATAGATAACCAGTGGAAAATAGTACCCACAAGAAAAGGAAGAACAAAAAGTAGAAAATCGCAAGGTGGATCCAATGCCATCCAAGACACCAAAGGAAAGAAGACATTTGGAAGGCACCCAAAAAC
>NC_068981.1:68785040-68786473 GCF_001194135.2 Octopus bimaculoides
GTATCTTTGATATATACGAAGGATTGCTGAAAAGTCATTGGCTTTGGGTAAAAGGAAATACAAGAGGATCAGTAAATAATATTTTATTCAACATATTATCCCTCAGATTCACACACTCATTGTGCTGTTTCTTCAGTTTTTCTATACCCTGTAAAAATGGGAAGTTTGGTCCTTGGACCAGACTTTTCACGATATCCTTAAGGTCACTAAATTGTCATCACCCATTCATAAGTGGTTTGATAGTCACTTTTGGTCTATTTTTTTTTAAAAATCACATGTGTTGGTTGCTGCTCACTAAAAAAATGCATGATATTTACTTCCTGTCTAAAACAATATGCAGTATGTTGTGCTTACACCGAATTTTGTTTTAATTGCAATATTTTGGCAATAATCTTTATTTTTAAGGATGTGAAACTCTTTGGTTCTGGTGTACCTTTAGTGTAGCCGTCTGTATAACATTTTCCTTGCATATTGCGTTCTAAACTGTATTGGTGTCAAAGACATGCCACATAGGGGTAATTTGGAGCAACTACCAATGATATGAGTAATAACTTCTACTGGTATAACAGTAAACCCCCTACATTTCTTTTCATGATTCAGTATCTAGTACATGTCGCATATTCTTGGATAGCAAAATTATGCCATTACTGATGGGATGCGATATAGTTATCAGAGGTCCAATTAATTTCAATAGATTTCTCAATGTTGCTACCAAACTCTAGCCTGCAGCACATGTAACCCGTGCCTGACTTTCTGCTGCCATAATGGATAATTCCCTTTTTAACTCCTGATTACGTGAGTCCACTCACGCACGGTTTATATGAAACAGCAGTATTTTCGAAGAAATATTTCAGTTCTCCACTTATTCGCTTCCTATTAACCTATTGAATAAATGTAAGGTGTATTCACGTTTCGCTTTACTGTTAAGTACGTGTTGTCTTTGTGACACGGACACGATGTAAGTCTGTGTGGTTTTCGATCTGTTTATCTATCTGTCTGTCAGTTTGTATATATGTATGCATGTATGTATGTATTTATGTATGTATGTATATATGTATGTAAGTGTGTATGTATGCTTATCTGTATCTATGTATGTATATTCAAATCTTCATCAAATTTGCGGAACCGCACAGTCTGGAGGAAATTGAATTTTCCGCATCCAAGAAACAGCCGATAATGCGATAAACAGGCTAATATAAAATATTAAAAAAAAGAAATAAGTATTAGCGTTGGGTAGATATATGCTTGTTCGCCAGTGTATGCGTGTAGAAATGGGATTGTTCGAACAAGCACTGTTAATTCTAAAATATACATGGATTTGTCCTGACCAGAGCGCAAATACATAATCGAACAAAACGTTATAAGATTTAACTCATATATTCTCTCTCTCTCTCTCTCTCTCTCTCTCTCTCTCTCTCTCTCTCTCTCTCTCT
>NC_068981.1:68786824-68787835 GCF_001194135.2 Octopus bimaculoides
TATATGTATCATATGTAAGAATGTATATATACATATATATATATATATACAAGTGCATTTCTACTTGAGGCGCTTGGTGTGGGTTTCTTTCCTATTACAATAACGTTGCACGTATGCAATCTCTGAATTATTTATTATGTTATGTGACAGGTATATTTGCAATGAAAATTATTAAACCTAATATGATATTTTTCTCAAAATAATATAGTATTAATAACATTCTTCGAGGCAGATGATGTTCTGCGTATGAATTAAACTTAGACATGTGAAATAAAGAAAAAAAAATGACAACCGGTATTGGAAATTTTTTGTACGAGAATCTCATAAAGTTCTCGTTGTATCTGAAAATCGCTAAATTAGAATGCACTATGCAATGTTCCGAATATTTGTGATTTTTGTCGTGGTCTTCTTTGATATATACCATCGTGTGATATCCAAGATCAAATTTTCTTTTAACAATTCAGTGAACATATGAGACAAACAATCCATGAAGGGGACACGAATAATTCTTCCTGCATTTTTATTACAAATTTCCTTGGACTATAAAATGAACAGAAATTAAATCGGAATTAATGCAACTTCTTATCATGATAAGTTATATTAATGAATATGAAATATTCAATATTTTTTAAAACAAATTCTTAAGTATCATATAAAATATATACATTTACACTAATAACTGAATGCGAATCGTATATAGGATTATAGCTCCTCATATATCTATCTATCTATCTATCTATCTATCTATCTATCTATCTATCTATCTCTCTATCTATCTATCCATCGATCTATCTATCTATCTATCTATCTATAATTAAAGAATTTGGAGTCAGGGTGACGGGGTACGGTTGGGCATTTATTTATTATTTCAAACCCACTACGTGGTATGTTAGTGTATTGTCCTCTACTGTAGATCCGGACAGACCGAAAACTTGTGGCTAAAGTGAGTGGACAGAATATGAAGCATGAGCGTCGCCTGTATCAAGTGTATGTATGTATATACATATATAT
>NC_068981.1:68788053-68788691 GCF_001194135.2 Octopus bimaculoides
TGCAGAACTCGTTAGCCATACAAAGCACGCTTTCTTTTTACTGATAAGGGGAGACAAACTCCCCACCACAATTCAGTGGCATCTGATTGGCATGCTAATGTGGCATGAAATGTTATGCTCATCAATAAAGCTTACACCATTAAGGATGATGTACTTAAATTGTACCCCATTAATATATACAGAATTTACCATAGGAATCAGTGGTTGATTCTGCAAAACGGTAATGTGAAAATTATAATATAATTAAGGTGTCTAGAAGCAATACCAACCAAAAGTTACAGGGAGCACCAGCATTGCTAGAATAAGTGTCAAAGAAATCTTTAACTGTAGAAAGCATGTTTTCTTTTAACTGACAGGGAAAACGAAATCTCCGCCAAAGTTGAGTGGTAATAATAGAAAATGTGGGTTCTGCGGCTAATGAGTCCATTGACATTTAGTTCTAGCAAAACTGCTGCTCCTTGCATCATTCGTCACTGTTTAGTAAAAGTGAATTTTCTCCGTTTTGATTTTGAATTGCGTTTACCCACCTCAAATATATAATGTATGCGTGTGCTTTTGTGTGTGTATACATACATACACACACACACACACGCACACACACACACACACACGCACACACACACACACACACACATATA
>NC_068981.1:68793598-68794953 GCF_001194135.2 Octopus bimaculoides
ATATATATATGTACACATATACATATACATACATATAAATATTTATATATACATATACAAAAAGTATGAGATAAGGAGACCAATGGCATAAATAAATTTATATATCCTCATACAGTTGTAATAAATGATCCTTATCTTCTACTATTACCGTCTCCTATGAAGGGATACATTGAGTTTTCCCTAAAACACCTGTAAGACATTTTACATAAAATATAAATATATTTATGCCATTGGTCTCTTTATCTCATTCTTTTTATATATACACACGCTAATACACGACCCATGTTATATTCCCCATTCATGTTGCAACTACATCTGGGGCAAGACGATTCGGTATACACCACTTACTCGGTATTACCTGTATCATTCGGGTCCGGTTGACACCATTACCCTTCATAATCTTTATATACATATACATACATATATAAATATATACAAACACACACACATACACACACACACATACACGCACACACACATACACATATATATATATATACCTACACACACACACACACACACAAACACACACACACAAACACACACACACATATATATATATATATATCCATTTCTTCATACATATGAGTGTGTGTCATATAGACAAACAGAGATATAAAGAGAGATGGAGAGTAAGAGTGCGGTACATGCTCAATTGCACACACACATAAATACATTCCGCTGACACAAGTGTTAATTAGAAATAATCATATGAAGTGGACAGTTGCAAATATAATCGTTTTCGTACAATAACGTATTAGAAAGAAAATGACCTACAATTGAATATGCAAATTAATTGACATTGCTTCCGGAATCGAATAGATTTTTGTAAGAATCATAAGTGATACTGTATTTATAATTACTAATATCCAGGGATTTCTTGAATAGGATATACCTATTTGTCTTGAAGTTGAATTCACGATATCTTTCTCAATTAAGAAATTTCTGAGGCGCCAGAAGTATACATGGCAGTTTTAAAGGACTGTATCATTCAGGCAACCCTTCGTGTGTAATGTAATTAAGCTTAATTAAATACACCGGAGAATTCTAAATAAATATTGCTGGCGCCATTTATTGTGTATTAATCAACACACTTTTCATGAATGCTTTATTTATGACAATAAGTAAATCCGATTTCATGCTTTTCATAATACTGACCTTACATACATACATACATACATACACACATACATACATACATACATACATACATACAAATAGTTATGCATCCATCCATCCATGAAAATATATGAATATCTATATATCCATGTACATATCTATATCTATCTATCTATCTATATACACACACACACACACACACACATATATATATATATATATATATATATACATAC
>NC_068981.1:68795486-68796167 GCF_001194135.2 Octopus bimaculoides
ATATATAGGTATGTATACATACATAAGGCGTCTAGAAGCAATTCCAAACCATAAAGGCAATAATTCACGTCATGAAACAGGGACAACTGAAGAAAGGGTATATTCTTTATGTTGCATGGCTCGTGTCTCTGCTTGTGGTTTTCGTTGTTTGAAAAAATGCACGTTATCTATGTTTTCGTTTCTCATTGTGTTTAACATTTTGTTTGATGCCCTATACCCATATATGCATGTATATATACATATATATGTAGATATGTAGATATATGCATAAAATCTAAACTACAATTTGGGATAATTGCGAAAGGGAATGAAAAATACAAACATTTACCATCTATTTCCTGGACCATGTTATTGCTCAGGTCACTACTTGCAATTGAAATCCAAATTTCGGGGTTAGTAGCCCGCGCACTTAGCCACTACGCCATATGCCCGTGGGCAACAAACAAGATGAGGACAATTATCCGTTGAATGTAAATAATGCAAATAATTTACATAATACACATAATTCCTCATCTCTTAAATATAGAACTGTATCTATGACGTGGTTTGACCGAATTCATGAAGTAATTATTGAAAATAAAGATTGCAATATTATGTGGTATGCAATGCTTTGTTGTGCCCATCAGATTAGACATCGAAAATCTTACATTGTTTTAGGGAGCAAAAAAAAAAAAAAAAAAA
>NC_068981.1:68796177-68798920 GCF_001194135.2 Octopus bimaculoides
AAAAAAAAAAAAAAAAAAAACACAAGCGATTATGTAGGAAATAGGCAAGTTATGGGCAATGAAAGAAGTAGACATGATACCAATAGTGATTAGCGGGTCGGAAGTGTGAGTAACCTACTATCAAGATGGCTCAAAACGTCTGGAATAAATATAAAGATAAAAGACATCGAAAATGCATGGAACTGCAAGAATTCTCAGCGGGATTCTGGAAGCTAGTTCATTGAAGCATTGTCAGTTTAGTCAGCTTCTTCTGGGTAGCTGTCATTTTCCATCATACCCAGCAAAATACGCTGAGAATTTTCATAAATAAAACAACCACTACCACCACCAACAACAACAACAACAACAACACAACACCACCAACACCACCACCACCACCACCAACAACAACAACAACAACAACATCAACAACAATAACAACAATTGTACGAATTGTTTGTGACAAGTTTAAATCAGGAATACATATGTCGATGGACGGTGGTACTGACACTGACTGGAAGCCAAATAGAGACCCTATGTTGGAAGAAGCGCTAAAGTTAAATTATAGAGGATGCATGATTGACAATATAGGGCAATTAACAAGTCCAGGTTTCGAGTTGATAAAAGGAATAATGTACGCTCTATTTTGAATAGAGAACACGAAGCTGGTCCACATATAATACAAAAGAGACGATAATACTCCAAGTATGATTCGATGAGAGATGTACTATAATTAGAGGCCGGATATAGCAAAGATGCAGTGCGAGCAAACTAAAAAAGTTGTGTAAGCAAGAATGACAAGGTAAAGATAGTTTGATCTAGTTATCCAATATGAACTTCGCAGGTTGCGTATAGTGATTGTGAACAAAGAAGAAAAAAAACACTCTTTAATGATAGATATTGAATGCCCTTGATAAAGAGATCAGATAATGGCATTGGGATATAAACAGATTGTTTTCGTTGAAGAATATACAAGTTATACAAAGTTTGAAGCCATGGGAACTATATGTACGAAGATTACAAACTGGATTGAAACGATAGGAATTAATGTGAAGATACAGCATTTATAGAAAATACCGTTGCTTGGAACCGCGCAAATCTTACGCAAATTCTCGAAATTTCAATGGAGTGTGTTCCTTCAGGATTGTGTGTGTGTGTGTTTGCGATGTAGTATGTGCGTGCGTATGTGTGTTTCAGTGTGTGTGTACATCGATGTGTGTGTGTGCGAGAGTGAACTTGTGTGCGGGGTAGGGTGTTTGTGTGTAGACAGCTGATTGTTATATCACCCAGTGAAGGGATGTGTTAAACCAAATTAATACAAATAATAAATAATTGCCTACTTATTCTCTCTAAAGTTTACATTGGAGTGAACACTACGAAGGTAATAAACTATTTAATTCTCATCTTCAAAAGGGCTAAAGTACTGATTTCTAGCAATAATGGTAACAGTAATATCAAGTGATGCACTATATTTAAGTTTAGTTTGGGAATGGTTATTAAAATTGGTAATATTCTTCATATAGTTTTTCTTGTGTGCGAATGCAAGTTCGAGCAAAAGATGCTACACATGTCATATTACATCTACGTTATTAATACATTTTTCATATACTATGCATTAAAAATATTGTCTACCATATTGTAAAATCCAAAGAAAATTGTATGTAAAAATAACCAGTACATCTAACAGACTCCATTTTCCCCACTTATAATGCATTTCACTATATTCAGAAGAATCAAATTTTCTCATCAAATATATTAATATCATTATTGCTTCGGTTTTCTAGAACTTCCTAGATGATATCAGGTGTAAGTATCATGCGAGTTTGACGATTATGCACAGCAGCTATTCAAAAGTATCGTGACTATATATCTACGATGAAGTTCATATATTTCACTCCAGTTATAATTAGATATTTTCTAATTTCACTGTCAGACGTTACACGACGAATGCTCCGTTTCTTAAAAGCTATACAATGACAAAAATCACTATTAATTTAAAGGCACTTAACCTATTTTAGGAATTTATGATTTAACAGGAATCTGTAGGTCAGATACGTTTACCTAATCAAATAACTACCTACTACTCTCAGGATCAAAGGGTATATTCCTCAATGAAGCAATTGAATACAAAGCAGAGAAGGATGCTCTAACCATAAGAGAGTGGACATGTGGAGAAATGATTTATCATATGTCTCATACATCATTTTTGAAAAGGGACAAAATAGAGAAAATAATCAAATCATATTTTTAAATCGCTTTTACGTTCATAATGCTTTATTTTCATTTAATGTTTTAATATTATTCACAGAGTCTAGACTGTGACATTTTTGTCAATATTGTCTGTTCATTTTCTCCCGGATTTATTCACACAATGGACACAAAGTAGATCTATAGTTTATTTTTGTAAGATAAGGGAAATTCCGGTAAAATGATGTCGATACATTGTTGGAACAATACATTTGTCTCGCTAATTCTTTTAAACCGCTATCAATTAATGCAAATTACATTATGGTATATTTTACGTGTGCATATAGAGTTAAATGAAAACTTGCTTTAAAGTTAGAGAAACCAGTAGTGAATATATCATATAAAACTGCAAAACTTTAATGACGTCACATTATTTATAATCTCTCACTCTTTCTACATATGTACACGTGTGTGTGTGTATGTGTGCGTGGACGTGTGTAGCTATTTGTGTGTGTAATTATGTGCATGTTTATATAAATATAAGTGGGTATGTAAACAGACATACAATATATATATA
>NC_068981.1:68799368-68801303 GCF_001194135.2 Octopus bimaculoides
GCTAGCCAGTACCAGCATTACTAAAATAAGATTCAAAGCAACTATCAGCCACGTGAGAGCTCTTTTCTAACGACTGACAGAAGAGACAAACTCTCTACGGCAGGCCAGATGGAGTCATTTCAGCGCTGATTTCAGAATTGAATAACCTTCATACGTGACCCATTACTCCGTCGCCGAGTGTTAAAGAACTTAACTTACCATGTCACTCTTGTAGAGAACATCATAGGAAATATCGACTGATTCCAAACATTGTGATGTGAGAATTATAAATTCTTAAGGCGACTATTGGCAATTTACAACCGAAAGGCAACATCTATATTCGTCACTATCTATCTCGTTTGCCGTAGGGAGCTTGTCTCCCTTGCCAGTCGTTACAAAACTGCCATACGTGACTAAGAATGGTTTTGAGTCATATTTCTAAAATTAAACTAATTTTATTTATTTCAATATTTTCCATTTTGTTATGGCATAAAGATGTTGCCTCAAAGCGATGGAAACCGTAGACGCTTGGTTTTCCACATGGTGCAAATAATGTATCGCTCACGGCGGCGCTACAGAGAAAAGAGTTTCAGCTGTTTAAGTCGAGCCTAATAATCAAGTCCCATCATGCCATTTAGTCATTTGTTTTTGTTATTGATCTTTGTGGCACTTCGATCCTCAGTATGTCTTGTTTTTGTAGGAGGACTACAATGAACACCAGTATTCGAGGTGAGGCCTAGCGAATGTGGAGAAGAGAAGGATAATGGTTTCATGATCCCTAGATTGGAAATTTCTGAGGATCCATTAGCACATTCTGCGGGCAACATCGAATTTTTTGTTGATGTGCACACTCCAACTAAGGTTGCTGTCGACAGTTACACCTAGGTCTGATATTATCCGACGGTTCGATGGCGATGTTGCTTGTAATGATGATGATAGTAATGGCTGTTGTGTTGCTGGTGATGGTAATGGTGATGGTAGTGATGTTTCTGGTGATGGGTATGAGGAATTGGTTGTTATAGTAATCATGGATTGAGCAAATTTTTGTATGTGGGCATTTATAGGATGGCATGTTAAAAGGTCAGTAACGGTAGGTTATTTTCGTTTAGTAGAATCGGCAGCTATTAAGTGGAGTATTGCGGAAGATGCTCCTTAACGAGGTGATAGGATTTCGAAATGTCTTTTAGTTTAGATTCCACTTGTTTTGCTGTTCGATTGTCATAAAGTGGGGCAATTTTAGAAGCAATGTCACTGAGGCATGATGCTTGTGTTTTGGCTTTTAGTGAAAGGTCAAGCCAGCCACTGAGTAGAATAGCAATTTCATTCTCTATCCAGTGAAGTTTCTTTTGGGCTATTTTACTCATGGTGATAGCAGTTCCCGTCTTTTCTTTCGTTCATTTTGCTTGTCAATAATTTGGGTGGATTCGTTTTTTTCTCTATGTAAGGAGAACAAATAATTTTGAATGTAAGGGGTGTTTGGGATTTGCGAAATTGTGTGGTGGTATTAAAATGTATATTCTTGTGTATGTGACCGTTAGTTTAAAACAGAACTATACGTGTGAAATGTCGTAATGATGCTAGTTGCTGTAAAGTTATTTTACTCTGTTTGTTATGTGTCTTTTCCTTCGCTCGTCTTGCTAGTCAATATTTTAGGTGGTATATCTTTTTCTCTATGTGATAGAGAAAAGATAGTTTTGAAAATGAAAGGTGTGTGATTTTTGAGAAATCTTGTATTTGTAGCCGTTAGATATAAACAGAGCGTTTTAAACAGATATATACGACTGAAAAGTCAATAGTGTGTGTTTAAATTCCTCTGACTGCTCAATGAATTTAATAAAATCACAGGATGCATGTGTACTTACGTATATAATTAATAAAATCACAGGAGAAATTTGCACTGAACTTACGAGAAATTATTTGTTTTTCAACATGTTGTTCCAGTTACTATATATATAT
>NC_068981.1:68801313-68802281 GCF_001194135.2 Octopus bimaculoides
AGAGAGAGAGAGAGAGAGAGAGAGAGAGAGAGAGAGAGAGAGATAGAAATGCATGTATGTTTGAGAGTGTGTCTGTGTGTGTGCGTGTGTGTGTACAAACATACATAAATACACACATACGTACGTACGTACGTATATTCATGTACGCGTGTTCAGCTCGCATGCACAGTTGCCTCGGGCAAAGTAAGTCAAGACACTAGATGTATTCAGATATTCGAAATTCATATACAGCTACCTATCGATTCAATTTCCGGTAACTGCATGTATCCAAATACGCATGCATACTTATAAAGCATCAACAGTCACAAAAACGTGTAAAGACATAATTATACGTTTCACGTATAAAATGCGTTTGCAAACAACCGACTTCTTTCATAAACGCTAAAGAAACGTATTGCGTATGCTGAAGCGTTCATTTCTATTGGCTGAATCTATACAGATCACAAGCACGTTTCATCTTTCGACTCCTTTTCATCGTTGATATACATGCCTAAATATACGGATAAACACATATATATACGCGTGCATGCAACCGCAGATTCACAGATATTTACAGATATACACATACACACAAACAGTAGAATATAAGGAAGTACATATATATATATATATATATATATATATATATGCAAATATTTGCTATGTGTCAATTATTCTTACGTACGTACGTATTATACATGTATTTGAAGTAGTGCAGTTGTGTCATAGTATCACATGTTCCTGTTGTTCTACTCGTTTAATGATATGTGCGTCAAGATTCGTGGCAAGTACGTAAGTATGCACATATACACACGCACATATGCATACATTGTTTACTTGACAACCGCATACACACGCTCACACATACGTAAGTGCATGTATGATTGGACATAATTTCATGTGTGCGCGTGTGTGTTCCTTTGTGGGTTTGTACGTACACACGCACGCACACACACACATACACACACACACACACATATGTATATATA
>NC_068981.1:68802309-68805378 GCF_001194135.2 Octopus bimaculoides
TATGGATATACATAAATGCACACGTTTCCTATGCGTCTGCATATACAAACACAGTTTCCGATATATGAAACACAATATAATTTTCCTGTTGATCGGTTGCCAGAGATTCCATGATTCAATATATTTTCTTAAATCAGAATCCGTATCATACAGCATATTATATTCATCCGATTAAAATATGCACGTAATCATGTGGTTTAGCATTACAGTAAATATATCTTATGTTATTTGGGTGATTAATCAAATACGAGTTTGATTTTATCAACATGAGAATTTGCCAGATACTGATTCAAAAATAATAGATTCCTAAAGCAGAATATCTTTATGGAGATGGGACTGATTTCTCTTCTCTCTATGCACATAATGGTAACTATAAAACTCTTACACGACAAAAGGCTGCTTAAGACATCAATGCCCGCATTCACACATGGTGATAAAATCAGTGTCACATTTATATTGTGATATTTGTGACAATAGCTCCATGGTTCTTTACTTCCATATCAGTGCAAACAACTCTGCTAAAAAGGTTATATATTTTATGCCTAATATCACTATATTTTCGATATTTCTTTCACTTGTTTATTTAGATTACAAGCCATATATCTATTAGAATATATATATGTCCGACAATATTAAACCGTTTTCAATATTTCACCGCTTGTATTCAGGTGGTTATATTTAACTTTCTTATTATTTTATTCAATAATAACTAGAGCATTCATTCATATCTATTTCTCTTGTATCTGTAACATTATATGTATATTTCACGTATCTATTTTTATGTTCAATCACAAACACACACACACACACACACACACACACGCATACACACATACACACACACAGACACACACACACACACAGAAATCGTATGTTCGGTAAATAGCATATTTATATTATAAAATACTAGACTTTTGTTAGAAGGGTGCACTACACACACATAATGCATTATGCATTTAGGCTCTGTAGCTTTCGGCTATATTTTTGTAGTTCCATACATTAACAATGACTGTTATTGATGATAAGCAATGACTGTACCTCGTATTTCCGTTTTTAATCTCCTGGTGAGTATTCATGACCGCTTCAGTATTTCATCCGCAATTGCTTGTATGAAAATTCCCAAGACGAATCGCCGACATATAAATTTACATGTTCTGAATTATGTTTCTTTTATTTTCCTCGTCATACTGAAATATTTTAGTATATATCTTACCATACTATCATAATACTGTCAGCTGCAACGATTTCTCAATCACATTACTATTGGTATAAAGATAAATAATTCGATGTTTTTCAATCACTGATAATTCATACCTGCTAACTTGCTGTAATCATTAAACCAACTTAAACATTATGAGTTAAATTTATATCTGCGTAGATATTTTTCTTATCATATCTTTGGGGAAATATATTAGTCACTAGTTTATATAATATATAATCTGATTCAGAAGTAGAATACCGAATCGCGGATTATGAATTGTAATCAATAATAATGTGGAGCATCACACCATTACAGCATTTTTTTTTCTGAGATATAGAATAAGAACGTGTAAAATGTGAACATAATCGTTACAATGTTTGATTGCATCTGCTTTGTCGTTATATTCAGTTTTTTTATTTTGATTTCTAGTCATAATTAATTAAACATTACTTATATATTTCTTGGGCCTATAAATTAAACGCTATACATATCAATGGGTTGTCGATATTTTTGGCAGTACCACAATATCGTGTAGACATGCATTCCAATGATAGCAATGCCATGAGGGTTAGGCATAATGTATCGCGATCAAAATTATTCATATTGGCTTAAGATATTCATCATTATAAACTATGATTTAAAAGAAATGCGTATGCTGTTTATAGAACGTGTAGAATTTACTCAGACAACGATTGCATCCCAACATGTCAAAAACATTGCGATGAAAACAATATTATCAAGGAAACAAGTATAAAAATAATGAAACAATATTCATTGAATTTATTATATTCAAATTATTTCTTTTTTTCTTTTTCAATAAAATATATATTTTTCAATACAGTCTTATATTTTCACTAGGTAGATTAGGTCGTCCTTAATTTAGAATAAATAATCCGTCACTAACATGACAACATACTCTGAATATGTATTAAATGATAATTTTCCATTGAACAATGCATAGTCTTGCACATGTCAATCACAACATTATAATAATAACAAGTGGTAAGCGCTAGCAGCAATACATATGCGTCGTTAAATCCCTGGAATATCTAGTATTTGTGCGGAATATTATAAATCATATTAGCATAAATATATGGAGTGAGCAACTAATACACTTTGAATAGGCTTGATTCGTGTAAATGTCTTCCAAATGAAAACAATAACGTAAAAGGATATGAGGATCGGCATAGCAATTTATCATTTTAGGCTATATACATTCTGGAAAGTAAATGGAAACATATGGCCTTTACGGAAGCGATGTATATATTACTCTTCATAACAATATATAATGTCGATAAGGCATCAGGCGTAACTTTATATATATGCAAATCTGTGCGGTACATAGATTTGTAAATAATTCAATACGCTTAAGCGTAAGATGTGTAAGTATTACTGCGGGCGTGTGAAAGGCTATAATTATATCTGTTCAAATGCAACGGAGAATAAATTTTATAGCGGAAAAGAAGTAATTTTCCCTATTCAACAATGTGTCACCCATGCACCTCAATGTTATTCTTGTGATTCACAAGATTCTCTAAAAATTCCTGCAAAATACTGAAAAGGTGTGTGCAATAATCGAATAATAAAGGATCTAAACTTTCGCAAGGAAAAAATACTTAGCTTGTGAAGATCTCAATATTACTATCGAACGCATTCTTGAGCAATGTAACTCGTACGCGCGTCCACACGCGCACTCACACTCACACACACAAATACACATACACATACACACACCACGTCATACATGGATAGATATATAGAATTATAACAGACTGATTGACAGATGCTTGTAGAGCAGGTACATACACACATATATTTATACGTATATATGTATATATGTGTAAGTATATCAATAACATAAGCATAGA
>NC_068981.1:68805747-68806521 GCF_001194135.2 Octopus bimaculoides
TATATATATATATATATATATATGCGCATATGTGTGCGCGCGTGTGTTTTTGTGAATGTATATGTGTAACTATGTGCGTATGTTTGTATGTAGGTATGTATGCATGACTGAATAAAGGTATATATAATCAATGGAATTAGGCATGTTACTGAGGTAGTGAAATATCTCTAAACATTTGTATATACATACTGAGAAAGAGAGAAAGCAATACAGAGAGAGAGAGAGAGAGAGAGAGAGTAAGAGAAAAGAAAGAATGGGAGAGAATGAAAGAAAGTGAAAGCGAAAGCGGAACCGTGATACAGAAATAGATTAGTATAAACAAATAAAATATTATCTATGTTCGATGTAGAAATCTATAATATCCTGTCAGTTACCTGTAATTTCAAATTACACGTGTATATATATATGAATGCAAACGAGTGGTGTGGTGGTGCTGAAATGTTCCTGGCATTAGGTAAAAGAATATACAGGAGGATCGGTTAATTAATAAGGATTTTATTTTTCCGTCTCAGGTTGGCAAATTCATTGCAGCTGTCTTTCAGTTTATCTATGCCCTGAAAAAAAAATCAGAAGGTTGGGCTTCCAACCAAGCCGTTCATGATGCTCCTAAAGCTAGGAACTTTTTTTACCTCCTTTCTTCTTCCCTTTGGACTTTGCTGTTTTCCCCGTTTCCGAAGAAGAGCAATGTTTTAAACGTAAAGCAACTACCCTTTTCCCTCTTGCGAGCGACATATTAATACGTTACTTTTGGTATGTCCTCTTTTTTTTTCTTTT
>NC_068981.1:68806828-68808734 GCF_001194135.2 Octopus bimaculoides
TATATATATATATATATATTTATATGTAGGTAAATGTATATATGTACACAAGGAAATACAAATGTGTCTGTGTGTGCAAATGTATGTATGTATATGTACGTACTTATATAATCATGTATGCGTATATGCATATGCATTTCCGGCCCACTATCTGTGATTTTTCCGTCTACCCTTCTCACTTGCCAAACTTTCTTTTTTCTGTTGTGTTGTGCAACCCTCCTCCTTTATTTCCTATCTTTCTTTTCATTCTATCTGTATCGATATTTCTACCTTGCTGATTTTGTATATATGAGCGCGCTGCAGCCTGTATCAGATAATTGCAATTCAGAAAAACATGGTGGAACTTGAAGGCATTACTTAGAAGATCTTAATAAGAACGCTGAACAATTTTGGCCTTAAAAACGTATTACAGCAATCTAATTATATTCTATTTGTTGAGTATTTTATTTAAGCCTAAATCCGGCAAGTAGTAACTCTTATGCAACGATATTTGTGAGCGGTTTATGTTAATTATGCAACGTCTCCATCTACCACAGTGGAATGATAATAGATTTATCAATTTGCATCGAGAGAAGGAAATTACGTATGCCTCTTCATATAGATGTGTTTTTTTTTCTTTGAGTAGACTGCTGAATTTTTGAAAGCGTTCTTGCGCAAAGTATATTTCAAATTTAAGTTATTGTATACAGGTTAAGTACCACGCAAGTCGCAGACGTTGTTAGGAAAGAAAATTAATTTACATATCCCTATACATATCCCTATTTATATACAATCTCCAGAACGCACACAAATGTAAACAAGTGTAGATAAATTTGCATAATGTCAATAATTGCTACAGGCAAAATCACTTTAGTTAATGCCGTTTAGTGCACAATTAATGTATGTATGTGTGTTTGTGAGTAAGTGCTTGTTTGTATGTGGTTGTGCGTATGCATATGACTATTTATTTATGTATTTGCGTATATGCATAGATGTACATGCATATGTATCTTTATGTGCGTGTAAAGTTTGGTCTACATACACCAAATGTTATTACATATATATATGTGTGTGTGTGACTGTGTGCTAAATATGTATTTTATATTCGTTTGAATCTTGGCTTCTGAAATCAATGAAATGGTCATTTAATATATCGTTAACTTCGTATTTTTCAATTTGGCATACACTACCATTCAACTGAATCGATGATAAGTGTTATATTAATGACGCTATTCATAGGCTAATATTTAGAAGAATAGCAAATTTTATAATAGAAATATAACTTACGATATTTATTACATCGGTCCATTATGCTACTGTACAGAAAAAAAGCTAAAAAGTATTTCGTTTGCAACAATAAAATGTTAATGGCTTGCTTATTTATTAAGAATCCAATCTCCTGTAAGCGTCATACAACGGAAATAACACGAGTGATTATCCTTTATAGTAGGGCCGTTTTAGATATTTGCTATAATTATTTGATTACTTATTTCTTACATAAAATAAACGTTATAAATAGGAAGGGTATTGAATATTTAAATAAGGTTATCCTGTTCTCAATGGACATTAGTAACTTACTTGTTGTTTCACATGAAATAATGCAGCGTAAATGGAATACTTCTACGGCAAATGGTGCTATTGGGCTCATAACATTAATGCAGAAGAATACACGGAGTGTCTATCGACATGTTTTTTGTGTTACCAAAATATAATCAGTTTCACCTACAAGCATCACTTCACACACACACACACACACACACACACACACGCACAAACTCACAGACACACACATAATACATACATACATACATATATACATACATACATACACACATACACACGCACACAAACATATATATATGTATATATATATGTATATGTATATATATATATATATATATATATATATATATATATATATATATAT
>NC_068981.1:68811435-68812513 GCF_001194135.2 Octopus bimaculoides
ATATATATATATATATATATATATATATATATATATATATATATATATATATATACTGGCATATATGTATGTGGGTGTGTCTGCTTGCGTGCGTGTAGGTTAGTCTGTGTGTACGTATATGAATACATAAAACAAGCAAAGTAATGATGATACTTGTATTACATTTATACCTTGCTTAAATCTGTTTCAAGAACTTGTGGTCAAATGAATTAGTCAACAAGTTGGTAACATGGATATAATTAACCGCATGATATTTACTATTTGAAACTGAATATGTGATGCAAAACTATGCATTAACTGAATAAATAAATTCAAATAAATTAGAAATTGAATATCATATATTCATCTTTCTCCATCTTTTTACATAACTTATTCTGTGGACAGAGCTCTAACCAATGAATACAAAACACCTGTACCTCTTATTTTTAAAACAACGCTGTGAATAACATAGGCATCTAATGAAGTACGGTCTTACATTAAAACAATACACTGGAATAATTCACAACTTGACTTTAGGATATTTATTTCATATGATGTTAAAGCCTTGTTCATTTACATTGTCTCAGATGTAATTTCAGAGATATCAGTTAGAGTTTGGGTTTTCGCCAGTCTCTCTGTTCTGTTTAGATTCCCATTGACTGTTCAGTATTTATATGATTAAATCAATTATTGCTTCTAAAAATACTATTGATATATATATATATTTTTTTTTTTTTTTTGGAGAAAATCACATTGTTGGTGGATTCCATACTTAGTTAGTAAATTCGATCGTATCTTGATGCTCATACTCCACAATTACCCAAAGATCTCTGCTGTAAGTAAACTAGTTAATGAGACCTGTAGCTTCAATCAACGTAATTGTATATAGATATGTGTGTGTTCAATTCACTTTATCAAGTGAAATTTGCTCTGGTTATAATGTATTATCATATTTACTTCGGAAGTTAATGCTTAGTGGAAGGTCTTCGGCATTGGGATAAAATTATAGCTCGGAATAACATCCCTGTCAAAATATCAGATTACGAATTTCTCATTATTGTAAAAATGTTTATATATATATATATATATATATATATAT
>NC_068981.1:68813363-68820064 GCF_001194135.2 Octopus bimaculoides
AGAGAGAGAGAGAGAGAGAGAGAGAGAGACAGACAGACAGACAGACAGACAGACAGACAGACAAAGAGACAGAGAGGTAAATAGATAGATATAAAGAGACATGTTATACTGAAGAAGAGTACAGTATTTTTCAGTAATGAAATTACTATATACTTCTCTTTCAGATAATGAAGGACAATGTACCTTAAGAATCGATTGTTTATGAATAGAATGTGTTTGCTCTGGGATAAACCAAAATAGCAATAACAGAATTAGGGAACGCGTAACTAACATTCTAACAACTCCTATAATCTCAGAAAAATATAAAATTCATTAATATCGATTTCAAACGTTAGCATAAGGTCTGCAATTTCAGTGTAGTGGTTGTGTTGATTGCATCATCTTGTATTTATGCTATCTACCACCGAATGAACGAAAGAGAAATTCGACATCGGCGTAATTTCAAATCAAAACGTGAAGACAGGCAAAATACCGCTAACTATTTTGCCACGCGCGGTAACAGCTCACTGTTACATTAATATTGTATTGGAAACAACATTCTCCCACGACAAACATTAAACTCTTATAAACTTATGGATCACATTCCAGAGAAATTATATCACGAAACTTACTAAATACAATAAAGAGGTTCTTGAAAATATTGCAGCTCCAGCAAATGTAAGAGTATATAAATCCAAACAGCATGCTCGTCCCACTATATATTGCACAGAATGTATAGAACAACAACGATGTACACCCATATTTGCTCGGCGTTCATAGTGCCACACACATTTATTAAGAGCTGCCTTCTTTGCTCTAAAACATCATTCATCTCAATAAAGCAAAGATAAAACAGTTTCAATTATGAATTCCAAACCACTATTTAAGCACAGGATATGCGTCAAGAAATCGGAAAATAGTTTTGCAACCAAGGCACCCCATAATTTCATTACACCAAAATAGAAGCAATAGAAAACATATAAAAGCAATATGTATATACCTATGATCTACAATCTTATCAACTAAGCCAAGAGACTACAAGCTCAATTCATAAATAATAACATGAGCATACCCAAAATATCACCATTAGAAGAGACTTTAACACACAGAATGTTAACAGTACAAAATCAATAAGCACAAGACAATACAAAACCTGTTAACTATCATATCAAAGCTTCTTCTACATCCAAACATATCTCTCCATCAGTGACATATATTATCGAGATAAATACTTTTATTTTTCTCCGTGTATCATTTAGGATAACAGAAATAAAGGACACGAGATAACTCAGCCGATCACTCTTTCACTTTAAGAGACAAAGCTGTCGAAACGTTACAGATATTTGTTGAACCACAACTACAAAAACACATTTACATTGCACTGTTTCCAGTAACATCAAAATGTTAAGTTACAGAGAGCAATACATATATTCTATGCACTAAACGCATAGACGCATCAAAGGAATATAATGTGAAATATATTATAAAACAGTATTATTTCCACACGGAAAATAGCTAATTCAATACGGTTGTATTTAAGTGAATCCTCAGCACCGCCTAAGTATCATTAGAAGAGAATATAAAAAAAATTATCGAATGAAATAATAAATGGAAAATACCCAATTTAAAAATGAATCTCATTGTAGTAAAGTAAAATCAGGCTAGGTAGACTCCATTGTAGACTCTCTTCCTTGTTTGCACCCGGCAATATGTTTGATGGTAATTAAGTTGATGATGCTCAAGTTTATGTATGTTTGCCGTGATTGATATCTACCATATGAAGTATCACACATTTATCTATACTACGAAGCATGAGCAATTATTGAAATGCTAAAAAATAATTCGCCAAGCAATACTGTATTATCATTAACTCAACATTTCTTGTAGCAATGCTTAAATGTACAGAACATCAAGAAACAATTACCGAACAAAAAGTAATCACATATCCTTTTCAATCCGTTTACAATATGAATGAATACTATGCAAAAAGACAATGCAGAAACAAAGTACAAATCGTGCGGTGAGCTGGTAGAAACGTTAGCACGCCGAGCGAATTGCTTAGCGGTATTTCGTCAGCCGCTACGTTCTGAGTTCAAACCCCGCTGAAGTCGACTTTTCCTTTTATCCTTTTTGGGTCGATTAAATAAGTACCAGTACCGCACTGGGGTCGATGTAATCGACTTAATCCCTTTGCTTGACCCCTCTAAAAATCTAAAAATTTCAACGTTTTGATAAATATGAAACAATACGATTACTGCTTGAAAGAATGATCTTAGTCAGCAATATTTTCAGCTATTTACGTCAACACTTCAATAACGACAAGATATAGAAATTCTAAAGATAAAACAGCTTAATTCACATATCTCATCTTCGACAGTACTTAAAATGATAGGAAAAATATTACTTCGATATCAACAACATTATCCTTCAATTTTATATCAAACGATTACACTTAGATAACATAATCAATCCACTTCTACTTCAGCTACACACATATAAAGAACTTACTAAACATCTCTCAAAATAACATTAAAATCTCTTCCATGTGAACTAATTATAAGATCATCAAGATTATTGATTACAAGGACAGCATTGCACGATTCGCAAGATGAGTTGCTGAACAAAGCAAGGAAATGCCCTCCCGCTGAATAGTTTAACTGAGAAATATAAGAATTTCCGACTCAAGAAGAAATAATAGTTTTCTACGATATGTGTGTGTTGTGTTTGTGGTAGGTGCGTGCGTATGTGTTTATGTATGTGTGTGTTTATGTGTGTGTGTGTGTGTGTGTGTGTGTGTGTTTGTGTGGTGTATGCATATTTATGTGAGTGCGATTTTGTATGTGCCTGTGCAACGTTGTAATTTTCTGTAAGTTAGCGGCACAACTACCGCATTTCAATAACGACCCACAAATCTGAATCCTTCTTGTCTGCCTTTCTCTCTCTCTCCCTCTCTCTCTCTCTCTCTCTCTCTCTCTCTCGTTCACCCTCCCTCTCTCTCCGTCTCTCTCTCCCTCTCTCCCTCTCTCTCTCTCACACACACACTCTCTCTCTTTCACTCTCTCTGGATCTGGGACATATTACGCTATTAAATCACCATCAGAAGACCATATCTGTCCCACTCAAATCATGCAAGCAATAAAGAAGAGAAGCATTAATAATTTTATTTTCATATAATATATGATTTCCATAATGCACATTAAAAAATGCGTTTCACAAAATGTTACACTTTCCGTTGTTCAAGTTGACTGGGATTCCGACGCCTATTTCTTTCAACGAATACTTATAAGGATAAGGCACATTCGAAAAGTTTTTTTTTTTATTTCCAGCACAACACTTATAACAATAAACCACTTTAAAGTGCTGAGTTCTTTTTTTTTTTTTCTCGGTGTATACCTAGATAACTGGCGCTGTAAAATCAACTGCAGCATTTGATTATATACTTATCGGGAAAATGTAACTAAATCAGAAATATCTGCATGATTTAAACAACAAGCGAGGAGAAATTGATCTTGGAGTAAATTATTGAAAACTGATGCAGGTTAAATGCATTCCATAATATCTTGAAGAGTAACAAACTTTTTTATCATACTTTATCAAATTGATGCACTAGTGTAAACCTTTGAGAAATATATTTTCTCAGAATATTATCATTACGTTTTCAGTTAAATATATGGATATTCTTGTTCAGTTTTCTATTGATTATATCGACCCGTTCTATAAATTTTAACATAATCAAGAAAGAATGAATAAACACAAAAAATATTTCTGCATTTGCTTTGCATGTTTCCTAGGGGGGAATAATATTTTTTTATTGTTCATAATTTAAATTGTTTTGCAAAACATTGAAATTTCAGAAGAATGTACACATTCATTTAATGAATGCTATTGTGATTTTGTATACGCCATAAAAAGACTGCAATATAATATCGCTGCATTTTCTAAAAGAATTAATGCTGTACATAGTATTATCGTATTACTAATATATTAATTTTTGCATGATTTAAGTAATATTGTACCAATATTATAATAAAATGATTACTTAAAAAAAAATATTATTTTTATTTTAGTTTTTTTTCCCTTTTACTGTTAAATGGATAT
This sequence comes from Octopus bimaculoides, assembly GCF_001194135.2. Classification (NCBI taxonomy): domain Eukaryota; kingdom Metazoa; phylum Mollusca; class Cephalopoda; order Octopoda; family Octopodidae; genus Octopus; species Octopus bimaculoides. The sequence continues at coordinate 68,817,441 of NC_068981.1, forward strand.
GTGTGTAAGTGTGTGTATGTGTGTGTGTTTGTGTGTGTGTGTGTGTCAGTCTGTGTATAGTCCATATAAATAAACAAATCAAAAATGAATGGGTAGGAATTGAAAAGAATGAAATTAATGGGCAGCTAAACAATTAACGTATATTTACATGTGACCCCCTTATATCGATATGGTATGTAGCAACAACAATTGTATCAATAGTGAACCAAAACAATGCTACAGTGTATAGACACTAAGCTCCGTATTATTTTGGTGTTTAGAAATAGCATAAATCACAACATTTAATGCGGAGGAAAAATACGCACATTTTATATTTTGTTTTACTCTTTTGAAAAATACAGGTAAATCACTCAGGAACAAAAAAAACAAAAAAAATGTTAAATTTATAATTATAAAATTCAGATATGCAAGTGAATTAATATTAAACCACAATAACTAGTTTCACATTGCTATTCAATCTTTATTTGACTTCATATTGTGAATATTACAAAATGAAGAAGCACTTTGCAATATGTTCCTCTACATAAGAAAAATGATTAGTATTACATATTTATTATTATCATTATCGTTATTAATAAGGCGACAAGCTGGCATTGTCATAAGCACGCCGGGAAAATGCTTAGCGTTATTTCGCCCGTCGCATCGAAAAATAAAGTATCAGTGAAACACTGGCGTCGAATTATCGACTAACCCCTCCCCCAGGATCTCAGGCTTTGTTTCAGGAATGTTAATATTATTATTAATATCATTATTATTATCATCACAATTACTATTGTTGCTGCTGTTGTTGTTGTTAATGTTGCTGTTGTTGTTATTATTCTTCTTCTTCTTCTCCTTCTTCTTTTTCTTCTTCATATTATTATTATTATAATTATTATTATTATTATAATTATTATTATTATTATTATTATTATTATTATTATTATTATTATTATTATTATTATTATTATTGTTATTATCGTTAATAACTAACAGAGATATCCGGCATTGTTTGGGATTATAATCTGCTGAAACAGATTATACGGGATAGTGCAGCATTTATGACACAACATTTATGGAGTAAATGTTGGGCTAATACGACTAAGCAACTTGTCAGTTTGGTGTATTCCAGGCCCTAACCTGTCGTCAGAAATTGGGGCCGGGATTGGAGGTATTTGATTTTCGAACGGACCGAAACGATGTCAGTGGATATACTCTCCTTTGCGGCAGTCGGCGCTGCGTGTAACATGACCCATCGTCTAAAGTGTTGACATATCCCTCGAGCTTGCTGTCCTACATCACTCAAATTAAATTTGCAGTAATTGTGGTTCTTCAAGTGTGGCTAACATAGGAACAAAGAAGTGATAGACTAGTCATTGAACTTTGAACGTAGGCGTAAATCAATGTACAATTATCTCCTTAGATGCACCAAACAATTCCATTTGAAATGCATAGTTGTATTGTCTGATATTGTTCAGAAATCATTTGACTGGGTGCCTTCCACAAGATCTATAAGTGGTTGAAGAGTAGTTCGTGATGCTGCAAATCTTACCTTGCCGCCTAAGCTGTACATGCCATTAGATTATTTCGAAACCTTAGAGCTTTGCAGAAATGGACAAAATTATCATTTTTATAAGAATGGGATGGATCATATCTGAAAGCAGGTCCAGCAGTTGTGAAGAACTAATTTGTGTGTGTACTATTTCTGAGAAATATTCTATTGGATCGCTGTCTAATCATTAAAACTTTGTTTTAATGATTCAGCATTAAGTGCTGCAGCATGTCTTTGCTGATCTTGGGAAAGTCTCATCTCCTTTCTCTATTGAGACTCCATCTGTCGTGCTGCTGTATTCCTTCCCTGATACCCACTCCCCCAAATTGCTGCCCTTGTGACAATATTTGAAATGATTATCATTATTGAATTGGAGAGCAGTGCATGTCATCAAAGTGACACTGGGGTAAAATATACGAAGCCAAGCGTAACCATCATGACTACCCATCTGATAAGAGCATGGCCTTGCAGGTGGGGCCCTGTTAGAAATTTATTCAGGTCGAGTAGACCATCCCGCTCAAGAGATCACTGAATAAGGGTTGTTTGAGGATGCTGAACGAAATGCTGAACGAAACAGCCATATTTCCAAAGGTGCGTTATCCAAAACCCAAAGAATTCCTCTAACCAAATGGCTGTGATGCTCCCCCACTACTTCTGCTCGTGGTCAGAGATGCACATATCGTCCGCCACTAAGGAATATGTTCAGCTGGTTAAGGTCAAACAATTGACAAGAAGGTCTAGGTCTGTGGTATTGAGTAGAATATTTGCAGTAGCCCATGGTAACACTTCCAATCATTTAAGATAAGTAGCCCTGAGAGTCACTGCCTGGTACTGCAGCAGGGCAGTAATTATTACTATTATTATTTTATGTTTGACTTTTGCTTTGCATTTGTAGAAGTTGGATCCAAGTCTCACCCAGAGACCTCAAGAGACAACAAGTTAGATGTTCATGTAGGTATTATGCCTAGGGTACTATATATTTGGATTTGTACATAGAGTTGTTCTCGAGAATGTTTAAGAAACCGTAAGAAAATCATGTGTTTGTTTTCAAATTTGAGATTACATATACAGTATTTTACGTAGGATATGGGCA
>NC_068981.1:68820074-68821256 GCF_001194135.2 Octopus bimaculoides
TTTTGAACTCCAGCCATTTCCTGGTATCTGAGCTAGGTAGTAATCAGCCCGTTTCGCTGTCATTCCCAGGGCACCTATCACAATAGGTATTGTTTTAGTCTTCAGGTTCCACATTTTGCAAATTTCTATTTCAAGATTTTTATATTTGCTCAGTTTTTGGTAGGTCTTGACAGATATGTTTATATAGATTGGGACAGTCATATCATAGAAGAGGCAAGATTTTTGTCTGAAGTCTTTCTGTTAGTTTGAATGATGAAGTTCCAGAGGATTGATATGTGATCATTTTCAATCACTGGGGGTGGTTTGTGTCCCCAGTAGTTTCTATCATGTGACAAGTCTAGGTTTTTGCAAATTACCCAAATAATATATTGTACTGCATGCCTGTTGAGATACTGTGTAAGCGCAAGAAAACTGTACATGGAGACATGATCGATGGTCTCATTTTCTTGTTGCAATACATCATCATCCTCATAAACATCATCATCATCATCATCATTATTATTATTATTATTATTATTATTATTATTATTATTATTATTATTATTATTATTAGTGTTGTTATTATTATTATTATTATTATTATTATTATTATTATTATTATTATTATTATTATTATCATTCCTTCATAACATAATGTAGGTAAAAATTCACCGGAGTCTTTAGTCATCTGTCAAGTCACAACAAGGGCAGATGATACTTTCTTTAAGATATGCACTGTGTCCAATAAGGCTTTTTTTTTTTTGCAAGATATCAGTCATGCATTGGATTTCCACTTGTCTTAAGTAGTCTTGACGTTTCAGTGAGATTGGACCCAACGCTCCGATCACCGTTACTGGTATCACTTTTACATTACCCTCTCCATTCCATGCAGTCTTGTCATTTCCACTTTCAGTTCGAAGATCTTGGTGATTGTTTCAACCACTTTACTCACATCATTAATGTCATTTGGTATGGCTACATCAATAATCAGACAGTATGTGTGGCTCTTATTCAATATGACAATGTGCAGCCGATGGTGTTCTTTGACGTGCTCCGTCTGAAATTGTAAGTTCTATTATTATTATTGTAATTATTATTATTATTATTATTATTATTATTATTATTATTATTATTTTATGTTTGACTTTTGTTTTGCATTTGTACAAGTTGGATCCAAGTCTCACCCAGAGACCTCAAGAGACA
>NC_068981.1:68826077-68836267 GCF_001194135.2 Octopus bimaculoides
TTAGTCTTTGCAATGTCTGGGTGACCTCTTCAGTTGTTATTATTATTATTATTATTATTATTATTATTATTATTATTATTATTATTATTATTATTATTATTATTATTATTATTATTATTATCATTATTATTATTATTATTAAATCAGCGTCGGACGCAATCTTTTGCACGTTTGTCACTTTTACTGTTCAGTGCTCTATTCAAACCATTCCAGAACAATGCAGAACCTAATGTGTCTCCGTAATTCTAGTGGCATATACTGTAGTATGGATATAAGTAACTCTGCTATTATTGACATGTAGGTGTCTCCTTTATTTCGCCACTCAACAACCTTGTCAATTTTTGTAGTCCTTATACATTTGGAATTCAACATTGAAATAGCTCATGTGTTGATCCCTGAGTAATGTAAAATAGCCTTTGAGTTAACAGGTTCACTATTTCTTAAGACATTCTATGATAGCCCACATCTTATTTTCAATTGATGATAGATTTATTCACGGTGAGAAAAGTGCTGAAGAAGAAAGCGACAGGTTTATTACTCTGTGAAAAGACAGCCAAGATTATAGTTCTCCAAGCATTAATTTCAACACGTGGTGGGTATATAGTCAAGAGGCATTAAATATTGACGCTGTAATTAGACGAATAACATTTAAGCGTCATTTTCTCGATTGAAATATAATATATAGTACGGGTTGAATTAGTTCAGAGAAACGAGACGCCCGTTTTGGGAATTTACTAAACACACCTAATCGTTGTTGTTTTGCATTGCTAGGTGTCAAATAATCAATGAGATGTTTCAATCCTTCCGGGTCAGGTTGCAGAGAATTATTTTCTGTTTTGTATCTTATGTAATAAATGGATCTACAGCGGACAAGAGATTCATTGTTGAAAGGAATGTTACGTCTCACATTGACGCTGAAATAAATTTTGTCATGATCTCATCGTGCTTCTAAATAATTTTGTGCATGGCAATAAAAATGTCAAGACGGACTTGTATGACTTTGATAACATTAACAGTAATTACAACATCAATCATGGTTTGAAAAGTGCTAGGGTATTACATACACCGAACGTTGTCCTTTTAAATTCAAATAAGGACCGTCAACTAGAAATGCAGTAATAAATGCATCATGTAGCTTTACGCTGCTGCAGAGTTTCTTTTAGGTCCACAAAAGCACGTAATCTTCACCATTAATGAGGCAGTAAAGAAATGTTGTCTGTGAATAATAGATAAAATATCATTTTCGTTACTACAACCACCAGTTAGATTTGATTCGTATAGAATGAAGTTACAATAATATGATCATTGTCAAAGGATAGATCACCTTCTCTATTAAAATTTAATTAATTAGTGAAAATCGGGCTGATTCATAATTTAAATGAAAATATGCAAAGAAGGGCAAAGTCCAATAAGCTACGGATAAACCGATCAACTGGAGTTGTGTTTTATGATTTACTGAAGCAAAGGGTAAAAGAATACTGTCCTACATCGATAGAGAAACAAAGGTTACATTAAGATATTCGCATGTACATTTCAAAATATCGAACCGCCCCACTAACATCAAGGTATGTATGAATTACAGAATTCTAAAAAAAGTGATCAGTTTAGCTACGTCATGTAGCGACTTCGAAAACTTAGCAGAGCTGCAGAGAGCGAGAAATTCTATCAAACTTACTAAGCTATATAATTGGCAGCACTATCGGAAAGAGAAAATGTACTCTATATCTGCAAACAATGTATATATATATATATATATATATATATATATATTTATATATATATATATATATATATATACACATACAAACACATATACAAACATACATGCTTGTTGTCGCTGTTTTAATTGCGTAATTGTTTATGCCTTTGTCATAGCAGGAACTCATGATGCTTATGCTGAGTAAATATTTGACCCGCTCACTTGCGTGCTCTTTGGACAGAGCATACTTGGTAAAAAAATTTAGCATTGCCTCTATAGGCAATCAACAATGTCCCAGTAGCTTGTATTGCGTAGTCTCGTTAGAACGGCGGATAAAAAAAAATCCTTTTTACTGCTAATAAAGCGGCGGACATGTAGAAAGATTATAGTGTCGGTCATATGATTTGTTATTTATGATCTTGCTCTGAATGTGAAAAGTTCTCCAGCATCAACTCTGACTTTCATCTCTCCAGTCGATAAAATAATTTACAAGTAATATTCTGTAGCCCACTCTATTAATAAAATTACTTCCATCAAACTTGCTGACATTGTGCTTAAACTATAAACATTAGTGTTAATGTTATTGTTGTTAGTATAAATGCCCCAGAGTGAATCCAAATGTAATTGTTCGAACTTTGGTTACACTAAAGAAATTAATCCTTTCGACATAGTAAAAAAGGAAAAAAAGAAGCCGTTCCCCTATAAGAAGGTAGAAAACCTAATTGTGTACAGAAAACATGTGACGTTGTGAAAATGTTTGAAATTATTGTGCAACAGACCAATGTGAATAACATGAATGCTATACTGTCAAAATTTAAGTTTTGATCACTATTTAGGCAGATAGCGACCAAACATGAAATCGATATTAGGTAGAATAGTCGATTGAAGGTAATTCACGTAACTTATTCGCTAAATTTGTGAAAGGCATATGCGTCTCAAAATATCCTCATTACGATCTCCTAAAATATGAAGCATTGTGCCTAGTCAATACCAATAAATATCACGTGAAATAATTACATCGTGTTCGATAGGCAGACAATGAACTATCTAATGTTTGCTGTCAATAACCAGTGAAATATCGAAAACTACATAATGTCAAAAGCTAGATTTCTTTGATTCGAAATTGAACAAAAAGATTCAACATTCGGTGTTGCAGACGAGTAGCTTAGCTGTTGCTTGGATTCCAAACCATATACAATGCACAGTACAAATGATCTGTTGATTAATATCTTTTGAGGTTGATCAAATAAGACCTTTATCAAACACCACTGTTGTGCATAGCAATATATCATTGAAATTATGACATATATTAATATTCTTCAGATATCATATACTTACAGTGGATATAAAGGTTCTACTAGAAAAGTAGCTTCTTAGAAAACAAGCACAAATTGTTTAAGTTTAACGAAAATTTCGAATATTATTAAGAAGTAAGAGTTATTAATGAAAGGCGGCGAACTGGCAGAATAGTTAGCGCAGAATACTTAACAGCATTTCTGCCAGTTCTAAATTCTGAGCTTACATTCCACTGAATACGATTAGTTTCTCATCATTCTAGGGTCGATTAAAGAAGCACCAGTTGGGCACTTATGCCCCAGTATATTAAACTAGTTGTTATGCCGCAATCTAAAAAGAAGTCAACGTGCTTCACGAATTGTTACAGCTTCGGACAGATATCGTGTGGTGGACTTTCATATGGTGGAATCAGTTTTGAGTTCAAATTCCTCTAAATTGAAAATGAATACCAGTCAAGCGCCGTAATGGATGCAATTGAGTTTCTCTATCTCCTGAAAATGCTGGCATAATTTGAAAATTAGAAAGTGTTATTAATGATGTTGAGTTATCAGAATAGGTAGGCATCAGAATATAATTATTTCAAACTCTTTAATTTTTTACTTTACATTCGTGGCTTTCAATGTGGAATGTAATCCTTTCGTGTTCGCAAAATAACAAACTGCTGTTGCCTAAACTGTAAACATAAACCTTTCTGTTATAGGTACCAGGCGTGGAATTTTGAATTGGAAGGCTGTTATTTATGTTTTCGACGCCGATGCTATTTACATTCAGAACGTAATGTCGCTTAGAATGTTTTTTTTTCGGTGTGATGATTCTGCCCGCTAGCTGTCCCAATGAATTATACCAGGTGGGTGTTTTAATCTTTATTTGTGTTACCCAAGGTAGGTTGTAGATTTTCGATCGATTTAATTGACTTGAGCTTTTCTGTTTGAACATGTATTTGAACTTGCAGCCTTAGAGAGCTGAACGAAATACGACTGGACATTTATATAATGTAAAAATATTTTTTTCTAAAAAGTCGCTTCTTTACATAGCAGCAACTTCATGCACAATGAAAGTGAAAGTATTGTTTTGATGCTTTAGACCATCGTTCATCCAACGTGTTACTGCGACTGAGAAGGAACATTATAAAATTCGATATTATAAAAGTAATTAATGATATTGATATGATATATACTCAAATCGTGTTAATAATCAATCTATGTTCAAAACCTCTTTTATGTAATCTATCTTATATATTTTTTCAAGACCAACAAAACAGAAATAATAATAATAATAATAATAATAATAATAATACGCAAAACACTTTCAATACAGTAAACATAAGAGTACCACAGCAAACCACAGCACATACCCAAGGCGCACAGAGCTGCGCTCGGTAGTGAAGTGAAAGCACGTTATAAAAATAAAACTAATAATAATAATAATAATAATAATAATAATAATAATAATAATAATAATAATAATAACAGTCCTTTCTAAAATAGGCACAACATCTGAAATTTTCGGCGAGGGAAGAAGTCCATTACATCAATACCAGTGTTCCACTGGTACTTAATTTATCGACTCCGAAAAGATGAAAGGGAAAATCGACTTCGGCTGAATTTGAACTCAGAATGTACAACGGGAGAAATATTAGCATTTCGGATGCCTTAATAATAATAATAATAATAATAATAATAATAATAATAATAATAATAATAATAATAATAATAATAAACGGTAATGAAATTGCATGAAATAGGAGGCGTAACTGTTTTCTAGGCACAGATTCTTCATGGTTTCTGCGATAGAGTCAAGGTAGGAATTAAACTTTTGTGTAAAGTTCTGTTAGTATGTGGTTATAATGCTGATTGATATATCCACAGATGAAATTTTGGCAAGCAGAAAATGATACGTATTACATTTGTGAACATTATTTATGTTTAGAACTGAAACGGTTTTTGTGGCGGATACAATGTTCAACACGTGCTGTACAGTTCATTATTTGTGATTTGTTTTGTCACTCTGATATTTTATTATCTCAGTTACCCTAGATGACGTAGAAATCTCTCGCAATTTTAGGGGAAAACGATATGCCATCCACTGGCACCTGGTACGGAATGGCATTTATATCAGTGGTTGAACCCGAGCGAACCAGTACGGTTAGCCTGCTTAGATATCTCTAAAGAACATGATTTTAAGATTTTAAAATTATAATGGTGCTCATATCTAATAAAAATGTATCAAACAAAATAGATATAACTCTGCTAAAGTATACAATCATACCGTGAAACATGTCTTTTGATTATCATAAAAAAACTTGGAATATAAGAACATATCGAGTGTATAAAATTTACAGTACGTTATAGTTTCTGAAAATGATGCTGAATTACATTTTATACGACATTTATATAACTTAGGTTTCGGCTAGTATAGCCCCAGGCCATGTATAACTTAATAGCTCCACCTGGTGAAGTCTTTTAGATCGTGAAGCACACCTCAGTCATGTATGTGACACACCGGCCCACTGCAGTACAGAATTATTATTGGTGGTGACATATTGCTGGTGTCGGAGGTTGGTCGGGATTTTTGGAGAAATTTGTCTAGAGAACTTTTGAATATTATGGGATCTGTTTCCGTCTTGATGTATTTTGGTATAAAATCAAAGAGAGCTGAACCGGTTAAGGCAGAGTAGTTGTGTCTTAATGTTGTAATGTTGTTATGTATCTTGAGCTTGATTTTTGCTGTGGGTGGATACCACGGGGGCCATGTCTTAGGTGGATTTTAAAATTGATACCAACATCATTTGTGCAATATTAATGGAATATTTTCCACATCACACAAATGATGTAGCGCTCATGGTGGCATGAGATAGAGTAGACATTTTTTTTTTTAGTCGACCCAATAGTCAGTGCAAGCAGATCCGACTGAAGGCACGTTCGATTTGCCATACCGTTTATGGCCTTCTGGAGCATGGAATTATCTGCAAATATACTCAATGTAGAATGTTTGATGACATCTACTATGTCATTGAGGTAACTTACTGGACACTACTACTGACTTTCGCTGAGCTTGATCGGATTAACTCAAGCACATGTTGGGTTCTGTTCGTTAGGAAACACTTTATCCACTGCAGCAACTTTCCACGGATTCCAGTACTGAACAATTTCTTTAGCATGATTTTGTATTCCACTCTGTCAAATGACTTGTTGAAATCAAGGTAGTTAACATCAGTATTTTAGCCTTCTAAAAGCTTTTAAAATATCATCCAAGCGGTGCAGAATTTGCGATAGGCAGTGTCTGCCATCACGGACACCATGCTTTTTGGTGTTCAGCAGATTGTTGTCTTTGAGGAAGTGAGTTATTCACGATCTCCCCACCCTCCCAAATACTTTAATGATATGAAAGGTGTGTGAAATCGAAAGGTAGATCTGTTTCCATTTTTGAAAGCTGGAACGACAGACTGGGAAAGGATATGATCAAGAATGTAGCCTGCATCAAGTGATTTCCTCTAGAGCTCAGTTAGAGAGGGTGAAAATTGATGTCGACATATCTTCAGGAGAGTAGCCGGGAACTTCTTCCAACGTAATGCTGAGTTGTACTTGATCTTCTTTATTTGTGTAAGGATATCAGGATCACCAAAAATATGTCAGATATAGTTAGATGTGGGTTTAGGTCACTGATACTAGCCAGATCAACACCATTAGTATTACTGAAAACAGAGCATTACTGTTTCTGCTGTATCTCGCACATGGATTTTGCATCACTATGTACAGTGTTGTTCTCATCAACCAGAGGACCAAAATGGAGACAACGACTTTATGTTATTTTTGCAAATGAAAATAAATCTTAGGGATTGAGTTTTATTTTCCCAATGACCCAGTTCTCTTCAGCTGTTCTTTGCTTGTTAGTGATAGTCATGTTCTTTTTTTGTTTTGGTGGTTGTGTTTTTTCGATTCATGTGATCCAATGGCAGTCGAATGGGTGTTTTACTGCCGGCAGAATTTAAGCTAGCTGATTTTCTTGTTAATTATTTTTTTATTTTTCTGATAATTGCTCATTTATTTCTAGGGATTCGGCACTTAAATTTGTTTACTGATCTTAATGTGGTATGTTTTGCGTATGCATTTATTATTCTATAAATGCCTGCCATGATGTGTTTATGTTGGTGGGGGGTCCACGCGTGCGTCAAGGCCCAATCAACCTGTGAAAGATCATGATTGATCGCATCCCATTCTGCATTATGAAGATCCATAGCGTCAAATGGATGGGCTGGAGAGACGTCATTGGGTTTGCTCTTTGGACGGTAGACTCTCAAATCACTGTGTATCTTTAAATGTCACTTAAAGAATTTCAAATACACAAGTTGTCTGCGTATTGCAATATCCTAGAGAATATAAACTCTCTGACAGAAGAAATTATTATTGGTTTACTGACATATAAGCAAGTGGACTTCATACTTAATATACCCTATATATGTAATTACAAAGTGATGTGGAAATATTGTTCAATTCACAAAGTTTTGATAAGAATTTATGTAATGTATGATTCAATGTAGAAAAATGTGCATTCAGTATATTACGATGTTGTTAATATATTTCCATAGTCTATGAAAATGTAATTGAACTTAAAAATTGCTATGAATGTGATAGCAAACGAAAGTGATAGCAAACCCACAAACGAAGATTTTCAACTGTTGGAGGAAGCTAATAATGCGCTGCATCAATAACAGAACAGCCTGAGTAACATAGGAATCATAGACAAAGAGCAAGAAGATATAACTGATACAAATATCTTAAATGGAAGTCTCTTTAAACAGTAACGATATGCTACTTAAAGTAACGACGGATTATCATTTCATACTAAAGATATCTCAGTTCGTAATTTAGAGTATATAGTTTTGAATAGAGATAATGAAACAAACATAATTTCGTTGAGAATCGTTTTTGTATATTTTCTTTTATTAATGCATATATTGGGAATATAAAAGTCAGGCGAACTTCTCTGATCTACAGTTCTATATATCCACATGTTCTCTATAGATTGCAGCGATTTATATAGTTGGCATGAAGACGCTTCCTAAAATATTTACGGAATGGGAAAAGTGTATAATCAGAAATAATAATTATCTATTTCCAGGAGGATATATCACATTAATATCTAAAATGCATAAAATAAGAAATATGAAATGGAGGAAATATTAAAAAACTAACAATCAAGTATGACGATATTGACGGTGATTTCTTTCATATATATCCATATTTATCTATACACTGTACGTCACTACGTTACATACATACACACAGGCAGACAGGCACATAAACACGTATTCGCAATCTTGGGCTTTCATTATAATGTCACTAATTATAATGTTTCATTATAATCGTCACTAAGTTTTTCTCCATTTTAATGAAGCTATTTCATATTTGTTTTTTCTTCCTTTCATACCTAACTATAGCGGCTAGATATGTTGTTACACTTAACATATTATCATTATTCTATGTTATATAATATGCAATACGCTTGAGCTACTAAAAGCATGTTTGGAACGTAATATTGTTCCTATATACATACATAATCTAGATACATATTCATAATTGCATTTGAATCCTATCCCACAACTTCACAAATCTTTGCATTTCATTCATTGTCAATAGCAATAAATACGATGCTACTTTCGTGTTAATAGCTGAATACATGTTGTAGTCTCTCCAATAGCGTATTTCTATATTGTGTTTATTTTCATAGCTATGGTAAAACTCAGATCATTCCATCAAAATCAATAGCAAAACAACGACAGCCGTTGATATTGTGCTACCGATCGGTCGCATATCAATCATTGCTTGTTTCAAGATGTCCTTCGCACTTGATTTACTCTACTTACACTGCCAATTCGATACTTTGCACATCATGAAATCTCTGCTGTCATATTAACGACTGCAAGTTTCATGAAGATACTTGCTACGTCGTAGCTAACCAAGCAGCGATAACAATGATAAACCAGACATTTATATTCTTCTTCTCCTATTGTATTATTGAATCTCTGCCCAGTTACGTTTCTATTCAATCTTTTCTGTTGATGTACTTATTTTTACTCATTTTCTTTCTGTTTTTTGAATGCTTATTTTTAAACGATTGGCATTCGTATTGATTCTATAAACGTTTTCAGTCTTATTTTAGAGTGAGCTTCATTAAACGTATATTGTGTTTAGGCTTTCTTTCCTCAATAATTTTTTGTCACTATATTTATTCCTTCCAATGTATACTACCTCATCACTGCATTCACATTCCCACACTCCCTCTCTGTTCATTTTTCTCTATTTCTCTCTCTCTCTCTTTTATCTCTCTCCCCATTATCTAACATTTGTATTTTTTTCCTTTGAAATCTTTATATTTCTTCCTCACTCATCCTTAGTCATTCACTCACCCAACCTTTCTTTCTCATCTACACAAGCATACCCAAAATCACACAGCGATAAAAACAAAATACACTTCCGCATATCTACACGACTACACATATTTATACCCAAACACACTATTCCGTTAACATTACTTAGTATTCCTTTGGTAAAACGTGATTTTATTTACTTTCGAGTAACAAATTCCTTGCCTGAACAACATAACTGTCTATTTTCAGGCTAGAGTTCCATAATCATATTTTCGATAATTTTCATTCACATTTTCCTTTACAACAACAAGAGCAAATAGCAGATGTTCTATAATTTATTCCAAAGATGCAACAATAGCAATAGTAATTGTATATCACACACTCACTTTTTCAAATCATCTATCCTATACATGCATATATATATATATGCACATGGTGCCCCAGCATGGCTTCAGTCTAATGACTGAAACATGTAAAAGAGATATATGCATATATATATATATATATATATATATATATATATGCGAGTAAAAATAAATACAAAAAAGGTGGGTTTTTTTGTATGATTGTGTATAGAGGAATATATTATTTTGTTTAAAAGAGTTCCAACACTGTCTGTTCTTTATGTTTTATTTATATTCCTGCAGAACTAATGTGGGGTATAGAATATGGATTATACAATATATAATATAATATACAATATACAATATAAAATAAAATGAAATAAAAATGGATGGCACCATGAAAGAAAGTATTGAATGTAGATGAAATATTGAGTGTTCAATATAAAGGATCAAATATATAAATATATAAATATAAATATAT
>NC_068981.1:68838331-68840067 GCF_001194135.2 Octopus bimaculoides
AGTGAGTTGTAGTGTTTAGAAACTAGTTGGTTGATCTTCTTCATGATGTGGTGGTCTATGTTCGAGGGTATTTCACAATAGAAGGTTGTGTCATTTAGTTGTTCCTCAACTAAATCCTTGTAGTATTCCACATCCATGATGACGATTGCACCCCCTTTATCTGCTTGTTTAATTATTATTGCTTCATCGTTTTGTATGTGTTTAAGTGCAGATATCTCTGATTTGTTAATGTTCGGCCTAATTTTGGTATTTTGTTTTAGGGGGAAGTTTGATAGGGTGTCAATATATTGGTCCAGGTAGATATTTCTGCCTTTTGGTGTATATTCATATATATATATGAATATACATATAAGGCAACTAAAGACAAGACGGATAGATAGATACATACATACATACATACATACATACATAGTTAAACATACCAATTGTTAGATGCGCATTTAATGCACTTGTTATGGATAAGTTTAGCTTTAGGAAGGTTACGGCTTCATATGCATATTTTTATGCAATGAATATTAAAAATAAGCATAAAGGAATTATGCAGAATCAGCACGATCGAAAACTACTAAACGAGTCTCTGTTTTGAGAGCTGTTTTTCTGTTTCATGTTGTCGAGAAATTCATTTTACTGACAAACATACCCATCAATGTATATGTGTAGATACGTGCGTACGAAAGTACATACGTACGTGTACATATACACCCATATATACATATATGTGTGCATACCTGTGTGTGTACGTTTGATGTAGTTGGTAGTATAAGTAGAATATATGCATATTATCCAATCATTTCTGTAATACCTTAGGCAATATCACATGATTGCCTCTGATAATTCTCAGCAACACTAGACATAAGTGAAATTTTCAGAAATTATTTCCCTCCAAAACTTCTACTTTATTTATATTATTTCATGTATATAATTCCCATCATACTTTCCATTTCTTTCTTTTATATTAGAGCTTTTATTTTCAATTTTTTTTGCGTTACAATATCCATTGGTAGAGCAATATATCTCTTCGTCGTCAGTAATAAAAGGGATGGAAACAACAGACTTAATACAATTAGCTGAAGCAAACGCTATTTGCACCATTGTTTTAAAAGTATTACTAGAGTAGATGCTATTCCTTTATGCTTTTCTTTGTATGATATATGACGTGCATCAAATATGTTAAGAGAATCTTCTGGGAATATATAAGCAAAGACCTTAGTATTTTATTATATAGGATTTAATCTAAAAATTGAGCCTCACCATATAAATCAAAATAAATATCTCGTTGCCAGAACTAAACAATTTGATATTATATCGTATACCGTATGCAGTAAAGGATATGTGCTGAATAATAGGAAATAAAGATAATATAGTATTGCTTGTTCCTTGTAGTATCGTATAAGCTTTGTTTATAGGAAATATCGGTTTATTTTCAAATACTTATGTCTGCAGATAAATAGTAGTCGCTCATATATTATTATATATATTCACACAATATTTTTCTGTTTGTGCATCCTTAAAATTTCATACAAACACACATTCACACACACACATACACACACACACACACACACACACGCACGCATATATATATATAAATGTATACATATATGCATACAAATATATATGCATATATATATATATACATATTCGTATATATATACATATACATTGATATATATGCATACATATATAGACAAACACACACACACACACACACGCACACATATATATATATATATGTA
>NC_068981.1:68842432-68843925 GCF_001194135.2 Octopus bimaculoides
CTGCAGTATATATATATATATACTGCAGTTTTCAATGTTATTGAACTGCCTTATTGAATTATATATATATTCATTAAGTTACTAGACATATTTTCATTAAATATTAATGTCAATCACAACGACTACACAGCGTAGCCAACATATTACACGTATGTATATTTCAACCATAATAAGTTTGTTTATATGTATTTATGTTACTCAAACTGAAAGGATAATCTTACTAATGTATCAAATATAATTTTAAGACAAAAGCAAATCCAATGTTCCATTCGAAGCGGCATGTGTTAAAAAGTACCGTTGATTAAAATGGAAAGCTATCACCATTTCAGAATAATTTCACGTCTTATTCCATTCTGAAAGTTAATGAAATGTGGCAGGTGTTTATAAATATTTAAGTAAACTTATACTAATTTCTGTAATTTCTCTCCTTCTGTTGTAATCTTTAATGATATTTTTGTTCTAGTTTAGAAGTATGTAATGAAAATAAAATATTTTCCTTATTGCTAATTTATAACTGGAGCTTAATAAAATCTATTAAATCAGACAACACGACAACCTGCTGGTATTCTCAGTAACATTTTGTAATGAGTAAGTACATGGGGAAATCTGTTAAATAACAACCTATTTGTGTTTTGTCACCGATACTGCATTTTTCAATCCTCATGAACATCCTCATCATCATCAGCAGCAGATTCCTATGCCATGCCGTTATCTGGATGTAAAATTTCTGCTATCTGATGTCTACATAAAAATTATTATTTCCACACATCACGCTTATGTATATAAAAAAAACATAAAAATGTGTTATCTTTAGCATCAACCAAGTGGATCTTAATACATATAGGAAATTCTAAAGGCTTATTTCAGGAAATACACAATTATTTATGATCAATAGTTTGTTTTTCCCACTTTTAACAAATGTTTGTTTTCCGATTTTGCTGAGTATAATTATATTTAACGCTATTGTACTCCATTTGCACATTTAAAGATTTATTATATCTCCAGTAGCCAAACTAGCCATGCTCTTGAGGAAAAAATGTCCTTAAACGCCGTGCATTACATGACATAAACTCCATGTCTAATGCTATTCACAAAACTCGGATGCATTTGCTGAATGTTGACAGTAAGGATTCAAGGTAGTATTTAATGAAGTAATTTCAGCAATAATATATTACGGATGAAAAAAGATACAGGAACTTATCTTAAGGGGATCGTGGATTCAAAAAAGAAATATAATTATGTTGTGCCTTTCGAGAAATTCTAAACGGATACGTTCTACAAGATCGTATCAAAGAACATCACTTCATGCACTATTTATTCCGGTAGTTCTACTAAATTTACAGGTTTTTTAATGATTTTTTTCACCATTTACTTTACATTCATGGTACTGCAGTTCTTCAAGCTTCGCATTTATTTACACTCGCATAATTTACTTCTCTCTCTCTCTCTCTCTCTCTCTCTCTCTCTCTCTCTATATATATATATATATATAT
>NC_068981.1:68843969-68848215 GCF_001194135.2 Octopus bimaculoides
TATATATATGCAATCAGTCGTAATATCTTATGTAATATGAAGGAAAATTATTTTGTTATGAATAGATTAAGAGTAAAAATAGTTTTCATCGTTGTGCATACTACAAAATTGACGACACATTGACATATGTAAAGAAAACAACAATTTTATACGGAACACCCATCAATAAGCAATGAACTATGTGTACTTGAAGTATCAAATTACACAAGCTTTTATTTTCATATGAGGTTCTTATATATTACGCTTTAAGCCTATGCTACATTTATGCTTCATCCTCAAAAAAAAATACCAGGTATGTATTGCAGATGATGGTATCGACAGGGTCATCTCTCAAAGTTGCTGACTTTGGCCTAAATCGCAAACTGTTATTATCATGATAATGCATAGAATTCGGATTATTTTTGGAAAAAAAGTGACGAGGTAATTTTCAGTCAATAGACAACCGTTTAGAATTTAACAGAATTTGAGAGAAAAAGCTAGAATCGTGTAACTTACAAAGAATAAAGATAGCTATCTAACACAACTGTTAAAACTGTGCTCAAACATTTGTAGGGAAGGGCCCAAAAAATCGCAAACTGGAAAGAATTGTTTTGGGAAGTAAAGCACAGGAATATTATATATTTACTACTATCATATTTATTTGCGTATATCATACGAGACAATACCGGATGTCATGTTTCTGTGTGATTGTGTGAAGAGAGTTACATCATACGCCCTGATATAGCGGTGTGAGTACAAGAGTCTACACTCGTCGCGGGTGTATAAAAATATGGTCAAACGCATTATTTTCGGCTTTACTAAATGCGGACAAACACGCATGACTGGAGCTCAATATAGAGGTGGAAAATACCTATTTGTCCATATTATGTGTGAGTATGTGGGTGAACGTGTTGTGAGTACGTTCGTTTGTGTCTGTCTGTCTGTGTGAAAAACATCAGATTGAACAAAAAGAAAGAACTTACCTCTTTATATTAACGTCAGCTTAACGTGCTCAGAATAAAAATGTATGCCCAGTTAAGTGATCGTGCATCGCATATTTATGCAGAGGTCAATACAAGGAAACCAAATACTAGACGCGTGTGTAAATCTGCCTGTGTAGTCTGATGAAAGCACTTTCAAAATAAAACTTTCACAATGCAATTTCCTTCAGTCTTATTAGAAAAAGCATCACAAGATCTGTCCATTTATATCTGGAGATTTTAAGACATAGTATTGATTCAAGGATTTAGAAAACATTAGAAATCAGCGAAACAGGTTAAGGATATTTGATATGTACATAGTCAAGAGATATCTGATTCTGGAACATTTTCATATATTTCAAAAATATCTCAAAATCAGATGAAAGAACATTATCCAGTATCGGAACCTCATCAAATATTTTCTGAAGCAAAATTAATTCGCCGTTTCCTCATATTCAATGGTTCAACAGATACATAATTAGCATGAAAGATCACAAACTTCATTTCTTCAATTTTCATCAACTTGCAGACATTCTTGACTTAATTATAATTTTAAAACTCTACATCCTGAGTTTTTCAACTCCGTAATATTAAAGCTTTTTCACATATTGCACAATGTTTCTATACCTAGCTATTTACAAGAAAATATCGCATATTCCTAGCTTTTCGAGCGGGATAAAAAAAAATTGATTATGACACGACCACTCTCTCTCTCTTTCTCTCTCTCTCTCTCTCTCTCTCTCTCTCTCTCTCTCTCTCGCAGATGGTCCAACAAAGATTAGTGATGCACTGAATGACTAATTCAAATGTGTCTTTAACATCTCTTTAGAACACAGGCATGTGGACGAGCCTTTGCCGCCTCATCTATAACCATCGAGGCAGTTATGATGGATACATCGGCATTAGCGAAATGGATACACTACTAGCCATAGATGAGGTGGACGCAAACTCAACTGCTGGTTTAATGGTTTCCCAGCAATCATCCTCAAATCGTGTACGAGTACCAGAGCTTTTTGTGCAAATGGCAGGCTGCGAAGTAAACTGAAGGAGGGAATAATATGCCAAATCCATAAAGAAGGAGGCAGAGCAGATGCCAAAAACTATAGGTCTATCTCTCTGACTTCACACATCAGCAAAGTCATGGAAAGGATAGTCAAACGGAAATTAATCGCATTCACCGAAGAAAACGACTTGCTAACTGTTATCCAGCACGGCTTTCAACCACTTAGAAGCTGCCTGACTCAGCTCTTACAACACTATGACTGGGTGTTGAAGCACTTTCTCAGCAACTGAAATGCGTACGTAACATAATTAACAGGAGTTGGACTCAATTTACAGATGTGCTTAGGATAATAATATGCAGTTTAAAGCTGAAAAATTCGAAACCTAACCCTACCATCGTCCAAAACTAAATACAAAATTTACAGGGAATTACAATCCCATATCCTATTGAGGGCGCTGGTTATCAACATGAGTGATGATACATCTTTCCAAGCGCACGTTACAAGGATGGCCACAAAGTGCAGACCGCTGGCTAGGTGGGTCCTGAGAACGTTTAGGACCAGAGAGAAGGAAATCATGATGGTCCTCTGGAGGATATTCGTCCTCAGGAACCTGGATTACTGCTCCCAGCTATGGTCACCCGACAGTGTAAAATTAACAGCGGACCTCGAGGCAATCCAGCGAAGCTTCACAAACAAGATCATTTCATTGGGATCACACACAAGATCATTTACTGGGAAAGGCCGAAACACCTAAAAATCTACTACTTCGAGCCAAGGCGGAAGAGGTATGCAGTAACATACATCTGAAAGAGCTTGGAATGAATTTTGCAAAATTCTGTCATTGAAAGGTACACAAGCTACACAAATGTCAGAACAGTTTGATACTGCGCAGTGCCAAATTTCCCAGCAATGTCATTACGATTCAGGACTAGTTGCTGCAACAGCTTTGGTTTCAGGAAGCCACAGAGTTTTATTATTCTCCCAACGAGCCTGAGGGACCTAAACAAGGTGGATGTAGGTGTTTTCAGATCAAAACTGGAACTCATTCTTTCTAGAATCCTAGAAGAACCAACCTCGCGGCAAGCTTTGAACGTGAGAGTAGCGATTTGAAACTCCCTTACTCACCAAATGCCACATATTAGAGGAGGCTCTCAAGAATAAAAGTGTAGCAAAAGGGCGGTGCTCTAGCATTGACACAACTCTGAGCTGAAACAAAGGGAAATGTATATATATATAAATATATCACATATGAGCTATAGTTAATATATCTCGTGTTTCATACACGGGGATTATGAATTGTAATGGCAATTTCATTCAAGGATGACAAAATTGCTGATATCTATTATTATTATTATTATTATTATTATTATTATTATTATTATTATTATTATTATTATTATTATTAATATTATTATTATTTATTATTATTATTATTATTATATCTCTCAAATAATTGTGTAAAATATTGATGGCGCATATGTTACTCAACCATTAGAAGATATATATTGAAATTCATATTATGCTTACTTGCCTTAATTTTAATTTGAAGGGTTATCAGCATTTCATATAATCTATTCTCAAAGAGCATTGATTAATGTAAGCTAAATTACGTAATGTTATTGCCATTAAGAAGCAGCAGTTGTCGCCTTCTCCCCGCTTCGCTTTTGTGATATTTATTACCCACAATCATTACATCAAACTCCATGCGCTGTTCTCCTCTATTAAGGGTTAATTTTGAATATTACTCTTTGGTGTTTTTCCATTTAAATGGAAACATATATATATCAATTAATATAAATGTTTGAACTAAACGCTCGATATTAAACCTTGGAATTTGGCACACTAAATAGCTTTCATAAAAGTGTAATATTTATTTCTATAATTATATTTATATTACTATGTCACCCATTCTCTCATTCTTTCTCTGCTCCCCCCCTCTCTCTCTCTCTCTCTCTCTCTCTTGCTAGCTATGTACCTCACAGCGTGCATAAATAATCGATTATTTATGTCTCTATGACACTCAATACAGTCTATGTGTCCATGCATGTGTTTTGTGTGCATTTCTATACATGGAGAGTACGGAAAAGAGCGAGTTGCCAGTCGTGCAACTTGATATATTAACAATAAACCTGTAACATGGAATATATGCGAATTAATGGGAGTCCGCAGGTTTGACATATGCAATTTTATGATCTCGAACAGTTAGTTACGAGAGAGGACATTTATATATAAACGTGTGTTTGTATATTATATATATATATATATATATATATATATATATAT
>NC_068981.1:68848759-68850098 GCF_001194135.2 Octopus bimaculoides
ATATATATACAAACTACTGATTACGAACTGTTAACTACTAAATGGATAACAATATTAACATTTTGAAGTTGTAAATATGTTAATCTTCAAACTACACATCTATGTTACGTTGTTTACGCATTATCCGTTCTAATGCAAAGCCATTAGGTCCAAAGATTGATCTAAGCAAGGGCAATAACGAAATAGGAACAGAAACATTATGCTATTGAAATATGACTTCTAGAATTCAAAAGTGAGATTAGAGTCGGCCTATTTTCCACGTATGTAGAAAGTCCAGAATTAAACTTATTTCTAGTTTTCACCGTTCTCCTCAGAACACTCTGCTAACGCTTACTTACCTGTCGAAACGTAGAAATTCCCTTTTGCTTAGTTAATTAAAAAAAAAACTGATTGGATATTTTATAACAATTTTCTATCAGAACATAATCCTTGTTAACTAATTAAAAAAAATTGTTGGTCGACTAATGGGTTGTTCGTTACTTTTTTTCTATATATTTTCTTGTGTATTTTGCCATAGTAACAACAAATAAAAAAATTAAAAAATAAAGCTCCAGTGCAAAATATTGGAAATAAAATGTAATGCATAATAAAGCCAATCACTTGACATATATTAGCTTACCGAGTTTTTGCTTTTAGTAGGATTTTAACTATACATTCTAATGTTTCTGTTCGATATTTTAGAGACGAGTAATTCTGTACATAATTTACATTATTTATATTGGACGATATGTGTCCTCATCTTGTTTGTTGTTATCACAATGTTTCGGCTGATTTACTCTCCAACCCTAAACATTCTACCAGGACACCTGATGAAGGCTGGAGTGAAGATCAGCCGAAACGTTGAGGTAACAACAAACAAGATGAAGACACATATACGTCCAATGTAAATAATGTAAATAATGTTCTAATGTTTCTGTGTTACTACCCGTTTCGTTTATTAATGTTTTCCTCTGGGTGGTACATTAATTCATAAGTAATGTTCTGAATCTCTAATTTTCGTTGAATTCTATTGTCAACGTATTTTTTATGTAATAAAGCTGTGTTTATAATAATAATAATAATAATAATAACAAAAATTATTATTATTATTATTGTTATTATTATTATTATTATTATTATTATTATTACTGTTCAGTAGTTTTATTTTTATAACGTGCTTTCACTTCACTACCGAGTGCAGCTCTGTGCACCTTGGGTATGTGCTGTGGTTTGCTGTGGTGCTCTTATGTTTACTGTATTGAAATTGTTTTGCGTAGAATGTGTGCAGTACACAGTAGTGCAATTTTCTGTATGTTATATATATTTGTATGTCCTGGTGTTTTTGTTATGTATTTGTCTG
>NC_068981.1:68852533-68857386 GCF_001194135.2 Octopus bimaculoides
ATTATTATTATTATTATTATTATTATTATTATTATTATTATTATTATTATTATTATTATTATTATTATTATTATTTATCATGATCAACATCATCATCATTATTGTCATTATTATTACTGTTAGTCCCCTGAAATTTGAATTTATTAATCAGTTTCAAGGGTCGAATTTCATGTGAATGTCTTACGTGCATTAACTGTGTCTATGGCGTCTCAAAGGCTTTTATAATCAGCAACAGAAGGCTCCAAGTCACACATATCAAATCTATGGTTTTCTGTCGAGAGCACCTGCATCCGAGTCCTATAACATATAGCTTGCCAATTAAACGTAACAATAATTTCCAGAAAATCTAATCTAATAAGGTTGTAGCGAGGGAAATATATTGGAATACTCCTTACCGCATAGGATTGGGATAGCTGTCATAATTGCCTCAAATTATGCTGCATATTACCTTATTTTATATAGTCATTAATTGTTTTTGCTGCGTTATTCAAACCTCGAGTAAAATCATTTTAATTCAGTCTGTTGACAACGATTTAGTTCTCTTTCAACATTCTTCAGTTATCGCATTGTTTTAAGTAGTTCTGCCTATAAAAGACATTATTTGAGAAATTGGCAGTAAATCTGCTGGTGGAATTTCTACTCTTCAGGTTTTCATGTAACGATTAAGTAGTTCAGTTGCTAGAAGTATTGAAACGTCTTCGACGAACCCAGCGAGAGCTCTATCATATATAATCATATGATACTTTGCACTATTATTTCGTTTTATCAATTGTTTACATTCCAAAGTAATTAGTTTTATGCTGTAGGGAGACTCTTTATTATTCTGTTATATTTTGAGGGAGTTATTTTTTTTTAATTGGGAATTAAAACGAGGAATACCATTCATGCCATTGCCTCTCTTTTGCAGAAGATTCAAATATATATATATATATATATATGTATATATATATACATACATACATATATATATATATATATATACATGTATATATATATATATATATATATATATATATATATATATATATATATATATATACCTATACATAAAGA
This sequence comes from Octopus bimaculoides, assembly GCF_001194135.2. Classification (NCBI taxonomy): domain Eukaryota; kingdom Metazoa; phylum Mollusca; class Cephalopoda; order Octopoda; family Octopodidae; genus Octopus; species Octopus bimaculoides. The sequence goes on from NC_068981.1 coordinate 68,853,587, forward strand.
GAGGGGGGAGAAAGAGAAAGAGAGACATATAGGTAAATTGTTGAATAGATAGATAGAAATATTGTTATACTTATTCTCTGTTTTATTATCATATACATGATTTGACAAACACATCAAGAGATAATATGTAGCCACAACAATTAGAATCATGTTGGAAAAATTGGATAGGAGCGTTCAAATTTAACAAAAGAAAACAAAGCATATGTTTAACAAATGCAGAGTGGTTATTGCTACATTTTGCGACATATCTTTGTCTATATACAGTGGTATTTAAAAAAAAAATTTCGATGACACATAAATATGTATCGTATATATATTTTCCTAATTGCTAACTTGCCGATATATTCACGTAATATATTACGTCTGTGACATTTTATATGTGCGAAATTCACCGTTATTCAGTGTACATATGCAGAATGCTAGTTATTTGTTGGGGCGCTCTCGAAAATATTTGGGTTCTGATCTTAATTGTCATGGAATGTAATGTCATGGTATTTATGTCCCATCAGGTAGTAAATCTGTGTAATAGAAAAATCTCACAGAAGTATTATTTTTATTTACTAGAACATGTATACTTTCCCATAAATCCTAAGTAGATTGTTGTTTTGTTTTTTTTATCCAGGAGTTAGAAGTTGATGTTTATGAATCTGTAGAGACGCTTCGAAATTTTATTTTGCTGTGAATTACGTTTTCTCGGAGCTCGTCTGCAGTGCATGATAGTATATGTTTCAGTATCCCACTGAGAAGGCATCTGTTTTTAATAAATGAAATGCTACTAGGAAAACCCTGCTTCACAATGATTAATCTGAAATTATGTCTGGCTTTGATAACTGACATCAATATAGTCAGTGTCTAAACAGAGAATCAGTTAAATACTCAGGACGAAATACCCAAGGTCTTCATCTTGAGCATCATTATCGTAGTGGTCGTTGTCGCCGTCGCTATCATCATCATCACAATCATTATTATCATCATGGTTGTTGTTGAGATTGGTGGTGGTAGTTTCTGTGGTGGTGTAGGTGGCAGCAGCGGAGGTGGTGTCAATCGACGTAGATTGACAGTATTTTTAGAGGGTCAGAAACTTTACTAGGTGATATTTTGCAACGATTTTTATGTTGTAAATTCAGACGTTGAGGTTCTGCATATTCCAGCGTATATTGTACACACTGTATATAAGTTTTTCATTTTTATCTATTTTTTATCTTTTTTTATCTATTTTTTATCTATTTCTTCCTCTCCACATACTTCATGTAATCTAAAATAAATCTGTACTTTATACTTCTAATACCCCTTCCTAGCATATGAAATAAATTAAAAATCCTTCTTCTTCTTCTTCTTCTTCTTCTTCTTCTTCTTCTTCTTCTTCTTCTTCTTCTTCTTCTTCTTCTTCTTCTTCTTCTCATCAGTATTATTACCAGTGTCGCCTTATACAATGGCACTGTAATTTTAAATCCGCCCTTTAAATGAAGTTTTGAAATTCATCACGCATTCGATGCCTAGTATTATTTTTCTCCGTATTGAACCCAAGTGAATTATACATGGAACTTGTTTAGGTATAGCGACTGCCATTACGATGAATATAACGTTACGTGCAATTAAAGATGTTTGCATTTTCTTCTGCTCTCTTTTTCCTGTGGTAAATACATTATTGCATTTATAACGGCAACATAAGTAAAACAATAATACCTCTCCTCTTGAAAGTATTTGCTTTCATTTCTGCAAGAGATTTCTTTATTTTGATATGATAAACTGGAATATTCTAGTATTGTGTATATTTATCTTCCTATATTTCCCACAAGATCTAACAGCTTATTCCAAATTAAATATATTTTAAAGGCGAAAAGCAATATTGTATTGGATTTGATAACCGGGTTGTTTATTGTTTGCGTATTTAGGCCAAGAGAGATATATTGATATATTTCTGTGTTGTAAAGACACCTGAACGTGTGAGTGCATACACATTATGTGTGTATGCGTGTGTGTATGCTGACATATATAAATGCAATATGTATGTATATATATACATGTGTTTATAACATGAATATATATATATATATATATATATATATATATATATATATATATATACATACAAATATCTTTATTTATATAATACACGTGTATATATATACATATATATATATACATGACCAGATGCACGTGTGTGTGCGTGTGTGTGTGTGAAGGGCCGTTAATAATGGATTATCAACTGGAGTGTAAGTTCACCATCAGACGAATTAGTAAATCTGCATGTTCATATGACCTTATACAAGAGAAAGCATGAATATTGAACTTTACATATTTATTTGCGCATCGTAGACTTGCATCTGTTTCTGATATAATTTATAGATGTGTTCATGTTTCCATTTATTCCATAGGTCGATTGATCGAATCAAGAAACTGATAACATAGGCACCAGTTGAACAATGTCTTTGATGTAATCATGTTACCAATCTTCCCGAATTTGCTTGCCTTGTTCCAAAATTTTAAACCATTTTTACTATTTTCATTACCAGTATTCTAATTAACGTTATTTCCATTTGTGTTTATCTCGTTCCCGTTGTTCCTTTAATAGTCGGTGGTAATGTTGATTTTAATCCTAAAATAAGCATCATCTGTAAAATCATGATTTATGCCTCAGCATTATGGTCTACAGTACTCTCTGGACCTATATTCGCCCCCTGAAGATAAATATAGTTTACGTTTGCTGTTTTCAGTTTTCTATTATTTAGTTTATGAATAACGTGGCGAATTGGCAGAACCATTAAGTACGTCAGGGAAAAACGCTTAGCGGCATTGCGTCCGTGTCTATGTCTGAGCGCAAATTCTGCCGAGGTCGACATTGCCTTTCATCCTTTCACGGTCGATAAGTTCAGTAGTATTAAAACTCTGGAGTCGAAGTAATCGACTTACCTCCTCCCGCCAAATTTCAGGCTTCGTGCCTTTAATAGAAAGGCTTATTTAGTTAATGAATATAATGTTCAAGGTTATATGTTGCTGCATATGAAAATTTCATCCTATGCCAGTTAAATGTTTTATAATATCTACTAGATTTAGGGAAAATCTATCTAATGCGGAACCAATTTATCTCACAATTTTAGGTGTTTCATGTAATACGAACACTGGATTGAACTATGAAGTACAACCTTTATAAGATTTATGATTATGACTAGGTTTAGTGTAATTGTTATTATGCATTTTTGAGTCATTCCGATCGTAACTAAAGTAGGCTTTTGTGTTCTTATTACACACTGCTTTCCTTTAATTCTATTACTATTTGCTTTAGTGTATATTACATTATCATATTCTGATTCTAAATTTGGGCTTTTCCCTTCTGCAATAGCAACACTAACATTAACATCATTCACTTGTATGATTATCTGTATATCTGCCATGGTTTTTTTTTTATTATTTCCATTTCGACTTTCATAGGCTCTACTTTTGATAGGTGTATACTTAATGTTTTAATTGTCTCCGGAACAGGCCACTGCTGTATTATAATACCCTGCACGTGAATTGGATATTCTTTCCTTTGCATAGGCGCTGAAAATTCTCTTAGGTTTACAATCCATTTCAGTGCAGAATGCAGATGATAGGAGCTTTTATTTATATACCATATATTCTCATTTGGCTTGTGATAAGGTTTAAAATACATGCCTAGTGTTTAATTTGTTACACAAAGGAAATTTAGTAATTCATGCACATTTTTAATTGTTATGTACACAAATGCAGGCAAATTAACAGACACACGCACACACATTATATGGGTAAATACACACACACACACACACACACACACA
>NC_068981.1:68857988-68863208 GCF_001194135.2 Octopus bimaculoides
TATATATATATATATGGACACGTATAATTACAGATGTATTCATGGATGCATATTAGTATGTGTGTAGGTATGTAAATTTATATGTATACTTACACACATTATATATATACATACATATACTTGCTTATCAATGTGTGTGTGTGTGTGTGTGTGTGTGTGTGTGTGTGTGGCTGCTTCCTTTATTATATATTCAGTATGAGCATAATACTGCTTGTTTCTCCTGACTGACAGTAGAAATTGGTTGAAAGCATTGTAGGCAAGAATTATAATCATGTTTGCATAATACACACATAATAGGATTTCAGTAATCTATTATTTCAAAAACAAAATGTTCTAACTGTACCTAGGGTGAGGGGAAGTAACATTTAATATATAGATAGAAAAGCAAGTCTTATGAAATATATACAAAGTATATAGATAAACAAACACGAAATCACGTTAGAAAATACTATGAATATAAAGGAAATCTTTAGCTGGATGATGTACATATATATTTCAGCTTTTCCCTTTGTAAAACACCTGATATCTAGTCACAGTTGTACTGCTAATAGTTAGCCATTGCTGGGAATTACATGCTAAATAAAACAAGAAACGTTTCTGAACGATGTGTAGCAAATGGTGAAATTTTCCAATTTATTGTAATGCATTTTGAAACAGCCATAGTTTTATTTTTTCAGAACATTTTCATCCAGTGTCCTTGTAAATTCCATTTTGTTCCACTGATAATATTCAGGTTATGCATGTCCTGTTTTGCACCATACTAATGCTTGGATAAGAATATAGTAAACGACTCTGCAGACAAAATAACACCCTAGACTGGTTTACAATTTAGGAACAACTCTGTTGAATATGCTCTTTAGTAAAGGTAAACGATTATAATTCATCAAAATAACATTATTCATTAATATTGTTCGGATTCATAGGTTTCGTTTTCCAGAACGTAGAAGTCGCAATATTTTCCATGTATTGGTTATAAAACTAGTAGTCCACATGGTAAAATTCTCCAGTTTTGGCAATGTCAATTATTGATCAGTTTTGCGAAGACTATTGATATAGTTTAGATTTGATTGATATTTATTAGTTCTTCCTTCTTTTCAATTTGATTGTTTGAAAAGGGTTAGGAGATTGGGGTTACGGGAAACATCTGCAGTTCGGACATCATTTTCCAGAGTTCAAGATAATAGAGGAATCTGAAAACATAGTTTCAATATTTAACGTTATATAGTATACTGGGCATGTCACAAGAATGCAGTGGATGCCTTTCTTAAATATATTCCTGGCATTTTGTTATAACTCATGTTAAGTTCACACGAATATATTCGAAGAATGCAAAAGAAAAATATTATTCATTAAAGAAACTATATAATGAGAGATTTGAATAATATTTCATTACACAATTTGGCTATGGATATTGAATGATAATTATGCACTATTTCATCTAAAGGCGTTTGCTTTTCAGAAACATTTCTACACAATAAGTACATTGATTAGAGTGCATTGCAAGAGTCATCTTGCTAAGTGTTATATTGAAGAAAATATTTATCTAATGTATATAGCTGTAAATTATATCATTTATTGTAATTTTAAAATGAACAAAAAATAATTTGAAATTATCTTTGTTACCAGCGATAAATGGTGTATATGGACACCGGTCTCACTTAGTGTTGCTCACTACCGTTGCATAGATAACTTAAACAAGAATAAAACAAATAATCGAAAACATACCGCAGCTTCAATAAGCTGGTAATTTTGAGATTAATAAATGAGAATAACTTCAGAAAAATATTAAAAAAACTTATGGAAATGCAGAAAATGTTATGTAATACAATGTTTCTGAGAAATAAGCAGATGTTTCAAATTTTGATAAATGGTGTGTATGTATCGCGATGCAAAAAGGAAAAAAAAATACCTCACACAGCGTGAAATTGAATGATATAGAATTGTTTTCACCAAATACAGAGGAGGAAGATCTATTAAATATAGCATTTGAAACATGTTGGGAAATAATTCTGCTTTGTGTAGTGTTGATATGAAAGAATAACTCATATATTGATTGAAGAGAGTGATACATTAATTATATACTCTATAGGAAATAGATACTCGAAAATGCATATTAACCTATGTTTCGTATGTTGTCAAACTATGCTCTATGTAAGCTTCGTCTTTAAAATTGGTAGTTAGAACAAAAAAAAAAAAAGAAGCATATATTTATGATAAGAAAATCAGAGATGTGAATATCATGTAATATTTATGATTTCCCAAGGAACGATAAAGTTATGTATATGATTTTGAGAAATAATACCAAAAAATGAAGTATAGAAATAAATGTAAGTAAAAATAAAATTATTATTATATGAATTTCAAGAACCATGACAGTAAGGTTATATCAATTGAAAAGTTGATTCCTCAGTCTCTATATAAAACATACTTACGTACGTACATACATGCATACATGCATACATACATACATACATGCATACATACATGCATACATATGCTGAGATCCCCTTCGGTCATGACTGACCGTGGGATTGCACCTAGAAAGTTACCCTCTGAGTCACGAGTCCGGGCAAAGGTGTTTATGGAAAACCAGCAGTCGCCCGTGCACACTGGTCTTCCCTCTCCACACCAGCAGTGTTTTCCATGAGAAAGGCAAAGTCCGATACAGCTTAACACCTCTGACGTCCCAACTCATTTCTACAGCTGAGTGAAGTGGAGCAACGTGAAATAAAGTGTCTTGCTCAAGAACATAATACGCAGCCCGTTCCGGGATTCGAAGTCACAACCTCGCAATCATAAGCTCGACGCTCTAACCACTGAGCCATGCACCTTCACTATGCGTACATACATTCATACATACATACATACATAATATATACATGCATAATGCATACATACACACATATATAATATATACATGCATAATGCATACATACATACATAATGTTTTCATTTCTCTTACGAAATAGGGAAAAACCACGGAAAACCACTAAAACTATTAAAGAATTGGAAGTGAATTTCGCAAAAAATAAAACATACGCAGCTTTGTTTCGGAAAAAGCTACGGAAATAACACAGTAGTGTAAGATGCTAATGAAATCCGCGATGATGTAGTTTTTCTGTGGCCTGTGGAACACTAGCGATAGGCAGCGATTTAAAAATGGATATAGGGATATTGCATTAGGTTAGGAAGAGAACACAAACAATGAAATTGATGAGAGCTACAGAGAGAAGAAGCTGAATTTTCCGTAAATAAGCTCCAAGGTACTCATGATTTTAAAATACGCGCTTCATCACGGCACGTTTTCAGTGAAAGTATCAACAGACCAAAAAACCCTACATTATAATTATTTCGCATACAAAAAGAGCAATGAAATCGGAGTGGCATCCTCCTAACGGAAACAACGTCATTAATATTATCTCTCTGCCATCATTTCTTGTTTCTGACTGCATTACAAGACTTGCTAGCCGGCCGGGTTATACATTTTGATCATATACTCACCTAATGGATACGTGTGTGAAACTTCATCCAAGAGGTCATTTGCCTGAAAAGGCAATAGGTGTTCGAGTGACACCAGTTACAGCTGAATAATTAATTTCATCAACTGTAGCGCCTATAATCTGTTGAATTATTGCCGGCTTATGTTTGAAAACTCGGTTGTAGTATTTCCCGAACACACTCTTAGGGGGAAATGAAGATGGAGAAAGGAAGAGTGAATAGGTGAAATATCAGAGAAAAATGACCAGCCACGATGAGGGGAGAAAAAGTACAAGTATAGAAAAACAGAAAAAGAAGACTGCTTCAAAATTCCTGGAACTTGACCATTTGGTAAGGCTGAGCTACATAATTCATAGTGAATGCCTGTTCCACATCAATCAAGATCATTCAAGTGTATCTAAACGTCTAAGAGCATTTTAACATTTTCAAAATCGTATAGGGGATGTTAGGTAACATGTAATACTATACATAACACCTCTAAAATTACTACTTATGACCTCTCACCGTCTTCGTTCCAATATTTGACAGACATAGTGATGGATGTAAGCGGTGGGAGTATTGCAAGATGTATATGAAAGGAACACAAAAACATCCTGACTGGGCTTTCGCATATGACATTGCAATAATGGCAGATAATTTAATGGAAAGTCTAATGAATTACGAAAATAGATGTAAATGAATTACTTAACACCAAAACTTATCTACAGCACAGTACGTTGTGGAAGATATGGCCAATGTCTCATTCATCGCCATAGAGATACAAGCGTAGGCACTACTATGAATAGTAGATCTGACTAAACGGTGGTCTATTCAAATCCAAGTGGAAATCAAGGTAACAACATGCATGAATACAAAAATGAAGGTGTCTTTGTAGCTTCATGAAAGCTCAAAGCTTCTGAAGTTTCGGGGAAACAAGAGGAAATTCAACAGATGTGGCCAAACGGTAGGATACATTCTGCCAATGATGGCTGTTGAAGATCATTAAATCGTCAAACTGAATCGTAAATACCAGTGTCGATTTAGCCTGATAGGTCACAGTTTTCTTCTTCTCTCTGTATTTTTTCTTGTAGCTTTTGGAAAATGAAGCATATGGCCCGGAGGTAATAGAGTTGAGCTCATTTCTATTATATCTGGGATCGAATCTATTATCAAGCAATTAATTTCAGTTAGCTCCATTTTACTCAGCTGAAAGTGAGTGTCAGCATATCTTGAATTTTTTTGTGGGACAGACCGCCATCTTTTTCAAGGACGAGTTTCTTACTATAAGATAGAGAGACAGACATACAGGCGGACAAATATATTGACTGAGAGACAGAAACATAGAGAGAAGAAATGAGAGAGCGCAACATACATTAAATATTCAGAGCATTCAATATTTCCTATAGACTTAGTTCCATCCATAGCCCATAAGTGAAAGACCGTATACGTCTCCATTTGGTGGATTGGACGTATAATTAAAACAGAACATAATCATCACCCGCTATCTCAAGCTAATTCTGCCAGGAACTTAAGCATACCCGTGTCTGTGGAAGGATCAACGGCTTACACATTCATACACATTTGATCATAAAGCCGAAATCGTATCAGCGATCATGTGAGAGGTAACACTCTCTCTATCTATCTACCTACATATCTATGTATCTATCTATCTATCTATCTATATATCTATCTATTTATCTATCTATCTATCTATCTATCTATCTATCTATCTATCTATCTATC
>NC_068981.1:68865316-68882113 GCF_001194135.2 Octopus bimaculoides
ATATATATATATATATATATATATATAGTGAGAGAGAGAGATACATAGATATAAATGCATACATACGTGTATCTTCATGTACACCCTCTAAGTGTGTGTGTATATGTGTACATTCTGAGCAAAGCCATAAATCGATCAATCAGTATAGAAAGCAACTTCGAGCGAAATATATCTCCCTTATCTTCATTCAGAGTGGGTGAAACTTGACTGTAGTAAAGTCCTATATATGTCAAAATTATTGTAACCATACGTAGGATATTTTTTTTAGTTTTGCCTTATCCATTTACCGTCAGTATTTTCCACAGAAGTACATATACACTTTGAAAAACCATTACCAATATTATATATCGAATTTATTTATTTTTTATTAAATAACATATGCTTCCCCACCGGATAGAATTTTGAAAGAAAGGCGTCCAACTTTTGGATTGATAGCGATGATTACGTGTAATAATGTAATTTGGTACTCATTATAAATATTACGTTAGTATATCCATTATTTTTGTGGAATCGTTTTGCATGACCAAAGGCAAAATTGAGAAACGTGGAATCTGAATTTAAACATATGAAGCGAAACACTGGAAAACTTATTTCTACCAATATTAGTTATAATTTATCTCTTGAAATATTTTTTCAGCATAAGTTTATTTATACATGTTGCTAAAAGTGAATATGATGTATTAAATTCAAACTTTAATATAATAAAATTTGATTGATACTTTGTGTTTTTTCAACATCATATTTTGTTCATAACAAAAGAAACATATATAAATGATTACTAGCTGGGATGGTGAACTTCTCACACTAAGTGCATTCTGTATGAGATTTCACATGAGGAATAAAAATAATTACATTGGTTTTTCACTGAATAGAAACATGTATTGTGGGATTCATACATTTTCCATTGTATTTATAAAACGAAATGAAATAAGAAAATGGAAATGTGGGATGAGTGTCATCCGGATACAGAGCAAACAACGTAAATTTGTTAGACTATGACACATGGCGTCAATTCCAAAAGGATTTAACTTCTATTACTATTAAGAATCTCAATCTCTTAGTTCACTAAAATAAAGGGAATAGGATATTGTGTATGTGCCTCTTCTGAAATACATTAGTTCCTTATTTGAATTGAAGTGGTTTGAAACGGAAATCAAAACCTGATTGTGGACTCGTTTTGACGGGATCTTAGTTTCCATTCAATAACGCATGCTACTAGTAATTGCTAAATATTGGTTTCACGTTATTGAATCCATCGAACTATCTAACTATTTTCCTCTGAATTTTCCTATCAGTAATAATTCTAACTAATATATTCTGATTCGTACCGACATAACAATTCTCAAATAACGACACATTATTAGTTCGTTTCTTTTCCGTTTCATGCAAATGCTTTAATGACAGAGTGAAATTTAGTAATTATTTGTAATGTATTATTAATGCATATTGTATTGTCATGAAACGATATGACAAATAACAAGTGTCCATTGAAACGCATACGAGCGTGCCACAATAAATGAAAAATCATTTAAAATATTTGATCTTCACAAATGTATCATATAATGAATGGAATTTGAATTATTAGATCCTTAACAAAAGTAACGGCAAAATGTGAGCCTTAATTAGTGATTTGACTCAGAAGTATATATTATAATGTACAGTTCTAAACTATTGTATACAGTATTATAAATATTAAATTTTCGGCACTGAAAATGTGTATTTACTCTTGAATTATACGTCTCCACTTCTCATAGATTTCCATTTGCCAGAGTCATTTTATTACATTTTAGAACTGTTTTTTATTACTTAGATAAGGATCATTACATTTAAATACTCATGGGGGGGTTACTCTTCATTTAAAAGGAGTTGATAATAACTAGACCCATGTAATATATTTATGTGTATCAAATAAGTGTAAATATAACATATATCAAAAGGCTAAATGCTAAACATAACAGATACGTTTGCATTTATCCGCCATATACATTTTTCTTCATGCCATAAAATATTATTTTAATATGTCAGATTTTTAGTTAATCAATTTAAAATACGTTTCTCGAGAAACCAGAATGTATTTCTTAAGGGAAATCAAAATATAATCTGGTTAGAATATTCATAGTATTCATAGGCATGTCATTGAAATATGCAGATACCAAATTCGGAATATAGTAACAAATTCTGCAATTGATGTATAAGTATATCTAAATCATGTTTACAAAAAGCCGCAAAATGTATACTACAAAATAATTGATAAAATCGATTCTGATGTGTTTTTAAATTTTAAGCGTGAAAGAAACATCATTCCATTGATATTAGTCCTACCACAATGTTTAATTTATTGCCTCTATTTCTAAACAATTGTTCTGATACCATACTTAATCACACATTATATTGATTCTAGACGCAAACATGATGTAATTTATCAAATGTTGTTTGTATTTTAAATAAATTTGACGATCATTAACACAATGATCTCCTCTGTAGACACAAGTCCTGGCACTGTACTCATTTCGGTTTACACTAGTGTATTATTAGCTTATATTTTATTGATCCTCGGCTAGATCAACAAACAAGACAACGCACCGAATTACTGAAGATAAAGAATATCGCGGTCGTATAATAGAAGCATTGTATGTTATTATACATTTCCTTGTTAGTGTATGAGGCACTTTATTTTCAGTCAAATAGTTTGTTGCTCTCTCTTTCTCCGACCCTGCATCCGTATATACTTATATTCATACATAAATAATGCATTTATACATACATACATACATATATACATACATACATACATACATACACACATGCATACATACATACATACATAAATACATACATATATATACACATACATACATACATACATACATACATAAATACATATATCTCACGTGATGAAACATCACTTTTACTCTCTTATAGATATGGAATTGCAATACTAAACTTAGAACTTTAGAACTTCTCTCGTAAAAGATATCGATAGGTGATATTTCGAAGTTTGATATGTTCAATAATGGATGGAGGCCATTCCAGATCCTAAGCCGTGACCAAAGTAACAAAGAATGGTTTTAAAGATGTCATTCTCGTGAAATTTACCCACATATTCGATATACAATTACGTCATGCAGAGCAGTAGCTTTTGCTTCAGTGTTAACCTTAGTCGCCTAAGATGTGCAAAAGAAAAAAAATATTGCCTGCATAAATAGAGTTTTATAATGAGTGAGATTTATTGTCAAGTTACTGGAAATATCGATATTGCATGTATGCCATAATAAATATTTTATATGTGTGTATGTGTTTCTAATGTCATGTTACTGTGTGTGGTTTGTTGCGCGTATAATTATCTATGCCCGATTTTGTATGCGTGCATGTATATGTATACTTATATTATTTAGTTGCAATTTAAGATACGTTATGGGCTACAGAAATATGTGTATTCATGCAGATGCGTATATACATACACACACGAGAGCAAGCCCACGGAATGGGGAAGAAAGAGAAATTGAAAGAGACTTTCATACGGAAGAAAACAGTGATTTTTTAACTACATTATTGGGGATTATTCACTAAATTATGTAGCATGTAAACGAAGATATTTACATATGTTTATATATTGATACTAGTAAATAGAAGGAAAATACATTGTATTTGATGTATTATTCATGATATACTATATGTTAATGCATGTCTCGGAGAAAATATACAGAGATTTTAAGTGATATACTTCACTGCATGACTACTTTCAAAAGCTCTTTCTCCTCTTTCTTATCCTCTACATATATGTACACGCAAATACAGGAAAATGTAGAGATGTAATTTTATCGTGCTACGGCATTCATTCCTTCAACTACATCCATGATAGGGCATCGCTTTGATATTTTATTTGACCATGTCTACACCATTACCATTCCATATATCAGATTGCAAAATGTTTGAATTACGTATGATAAGATCTACTGCGGATTCATTATGTTGTTCTTAGCTTTGACCAGTACATAATCCCACACTCATATACAAATCACCTCGCATATACATGGAAAAGTACGTGTGCTCTCTGTGTTTGCTTCTGTAGTCCAACGTTCTGATATATATATATATATATATATATCTCACTCATTATAAAACTCTATATATATATAAATCTCACTCATTATAAAACTCTATTTATGCAGGCAATATTTTTTTTCTTTTGCACATCTTAGGCGACTAAGGTTAACACTGAAGCAAAAGCTACTGCTCTGCATGACGTAATTGTATATCGAATATGTGGGTAAATTTCACGAGAATGACATCTTTAAAACCATTCTTTGTTACTTTGGTCACGGCTTAGGATCTGGAATGGCCTCCATCCATTATTGAACATATCAAACTTCCAGAGGTTCTGTGGCCAGAACCTCTGGAAGGAAACCATAGCGTGGGTCATTCCACAGTTGAATCGGCACAGCCAAGAAAAGCGATAGGCGTGAAGAAGCCAAAGATTAAGTAGCCGAAGGCAAATGATGCCTTAAGCTATAAAAAATTCGACGACGATTTAGTAAAAATTACCACCAAATTCAAAGGGAACGACGAAAAGAAGCTAGGGGAATTGGCTAATATAATCTATCAGGAATGAGAGAAAAGATTTGGTCTTGAAACAACAGGGAATTGAGAATCATGTGCAAAGGACGGACCACCGAGGAGAGAAAGATGGATGGTAAAGATACGAGAAGAGAAGAAACAACTCAGAATCAGATGGAGCGATGCAAAAGAAGAGGAAAGAGAAGGGTCGAAACAGCTATGTGATGAGAATATATTTCCAGTTGGACAGAAAAGGACGTGAGGCCAGGCCTTCCAATAATGTATATCAGACGGACGAAAGATGGAAGGAATACTGGGAGCTGGCTGCGGATTTGGAAAGATTGTTAATATTTCCACTCATGAAAACAAAAAAAAAGACTGGACGTATTCCTATGGAAAACAGAACGGAAAATTGGAATTTTGCGAGAGCTGATAGTGCCATCGGAAGACAACATGGCTAATGCAGAGCAACGGAATGAGAAGAGGTATGAGATATCAATCGAACAGTGCCCAGAACAGGGATAGACTGCCGTGTATTACCACCTGGTAGTGGGAGCTAGAGGCCTAATTGAAAGGAAAATGGCTACGTTATTTAAAAGATTTGCATTTTCAAGCTCGGAGCTGAGAAAAGTAATAAGGAGGTAACAGGAGGTAGTCGACAAAGCCAGCTTCTATATATGGCTGAAGCCAGAAGATACAAAATGGCTTCAAGGCCATACCATGAAAGCCATAACATGAAAGCCATAACATGCCGACTAGGAAATAATGTCGCTAGATGAGGTTGGCTGACACTTGAGCAACATCGCTGATTGACAGGTAGGCCAAAGTAGCAATCTCGTTTATAGCGAGCCATACTCCTGGTTCGAAGGCTTGTGCCACCAAACAGCTGGTCGTCTCTGGCTAATGGAATTGAAACTAACACAACACTGTTTGAAGGCAGATTTAGAGAGTGTGTGGGCTAAAACTACGCGGCCTTCCCCTCCATTAGTCAGATGAAGCTGAGACATTGTCACGTGACAGTTGGCTGTACTGGCTGCTGGAATTTAAGGGGGAATTTGACAGGATTGTCATTCGCTTGCTGCATCGAAGAAACCAATGAACAAAAGAAAAGGAGAGAAAAAAAACACGCACTCAACACCAGAGCTAAGGACACCCACGAAGGCCGTTGTGGGGTATGACGTCGAAAATGGTAGGGGAGTAGGGCCCGAAACTGAATGTGGTTCCTCCTGATGTTGTCTTCAGCCACTGGATCCTATAAAGAAGCTGTTGATTAGGAAATTGATAATGTTCTTTGGGCATCATTTATATATTACAACGAACTACAGTACGTGTTATTCAGCTAACATCATTGAACGTTGCTGAAAACACTTAAATTGTATGCATTTTTTTCTACATGTATTTCATTTTGTTACCTTTATTTTTCATATGATTCTATCCGTGTCTACGTTTGTTTAGATCATGGTGTACTATGCAATTAGACACAAATACATACATAGATATGCAGTGTGTGTGTGTGTGTGTGTGTGTATGTGTGTGTGTGTGCGTGCGTGTGTGTGTGTGTGTGTTTGTGAACAGTGATGGATTCGAGGGTTTATTTACGAGTTGATTTCTTAATTTCTCCGGAGAGGAAATATCTGTAATGGTGATACACAAATTTAAAATAAATAAATAAATAAATAATAATAATAATAATAATAATAATAATTCAGGTGAGTTAAAAAGCATGGGTAAGCAGCGCTTTGTAAGCCACACTATAATTTGCGATACATTTTATCTGCGCGCAGGGTATGCATCGCCAGTCTGATGCATTTTTTATTTTCATCATCATCATCATCATCATCACCAGGAGGAGCAGCAGCAGCCAGATTTTATTAAAATATACCTTAATTAGTTGTGATATGAATCTGGTGACATATTTTATCATACATGAAAAACCTTTCTTCTAGCGCTTTTGCAGAGTTTAGTATTTCCATTTCCGTAGATCGGTAATATGTTTTTCAATTCCAATAAATTTCAGAGGCATGCCAACTGCACCAATTACCATAGAAACAGTCTTCAAATTCGCTTTCCACAGTCTCTCCATTTCTCGGTCTATGTCCTAATTCTTTCACATTTCACAATTTTCTGACATCCATTCACAAGTTTTCACAATTTTCTGACATCCATTCACAAGTTTTCACAATTTTCTGACATCCATTCACAAGTTTTCACAATTTTCTGACATCCATTCTGAAATCGTTTGTTCCTGCAGCATCAATTATATTTCACTTTGTTTTTGTTCTATCTACCATCATATCTAGTGTCTTATTGTTTTTTTTTTAAATATTGTCAGTCTTTTTCTAGAAATCGAATAGCCAACCTCCATATACCTTTCAAGTCAATGAAAACCTACGGTTTTGCATAACAACGTAATGCATACTTATATATATCGACACAAACATACCTGCGTCTGTACTCTTCTCCAGCTAGCTTACTGCACTCCCTTGGGAGATATTTGATACTTTTGTACCCCTTTCCATAGATTCTACGAATGCTAGCGTTATATTTATCTTTGTTTTATCAAATTCTATATAATGTCGGCTATAATCAACGGTTGAATTTTTTTGTTTCATGTTTAACAATGATTGTACCAGATATATTCAATGCATCACTGAAACAGTGAAACATAAGTTTAAGATGTTGATATGCTTGAGAATACGTTGTGTTTCTTATTTGGATTGTTCATATTGTTTAAGATTTGTCACATCATCCCTTCTCTTTTACTTGTAGTTTTTTTCAGTTGTTTTACTGACATCATATCTAATGTGTTTTTATATGACTATACAACTGTATGAAACAAATACAACCGACATTGCACTTAGAGGGTACCAACTGTTTTATATTATGTAACTCCATGATATACGTGACGCGCTATATGTTGGACTACATGTACTTTTGAGATTTTTATTCTCTTTAGCATTTTGGAATAAGTTCATCATTATAACAGCTAAGAAAATAGCTACGGTCTATACGTGTTAGTCTTACATACCCTGGTTTCGTTTTTTATTTTACATTTCCTTAATGCACAGTCGATTTACATATCCATTGCAGGTCAGTATTCGTATACAATGCAGAGTATTGAATATTACAAGACAGGAAAGTTATTTTCTTATATTACTAATTGGTTGTATTGTGAGATCTATTTGTGATTCATTGAAACATAACATTTTATTTCACTTTCTCGTGAACCTTTTTCGGTATGAAAATGGTTTTACAGTAATGGTTGTATACGTAGATTACAACGAGCGTATCGCATTGATTTTCCCCATTCAATTATATCTAAATGTTTCTCGATTTCAATGTTAGGCTTACTTAATTTCTGTTTACTATGGAGTAAAGAAGTGTACACCTCCAGTCATTCATCTCTCTCTCTCTCTCTTTCTATATATATATATATATATACATATATTCTTCCTTGTTAATTAATTCTAAGAATCAGTGTCTAAATCTCGTTAAATGTTTTTCCTTCGTGTATAATTGTATTTATAAAGTAGCTTTGATTAAATGTCTCTAAATTCCATAAGCCTTTTTTTATATCGTTGGTGGACCGATATACAACTTTTCCTGTTTTCTTTCGCAGAACATGTAACTTAACATATCGAAGTAATGTTTCCTATTCTGCACATAACATATGTGACCTTGATGTTTCTTTGAAAAATCTTGCAACTGCTGCCAGATCGTCTCCCTAAAGGGTACAACTTACGTTGTTTTACAATCTCATATTGATTATATATTATTTTTGTTGTTTCCATCTTCTCCGACCGCTTTGTTGATTTTTATAGTTCCAATATCCACATCTGTGATATGCCACCACTAACGTTCGATAATCAATCCAATTCACGTTTTTTTTATCTTATTTCTTCTGCGCCTCAACAAGTTTTCGGTTGACCAATAACTTTTCTTACATCCATACATCTCTTTCCGATACACCTTACGTACCTCCGCTGGGATATTATATTTCCCAGATGAGTAGCCTGCGAATATAAAATTATAGCTGTCAAGAGGAGACCTTGCTGGTAAATAAGTCATCGATTTGTAGATTTCAAGGTTTCAGAATGTGTTTTATTTTGTTTACTTTACTATACACATTTTTTCTATCTTATAAAAATCTATGTGGTGAATATGATCGACGACTAATGCATTGGATATTATCGCTATGCTTCATGTGTAGCACGTTTTAAACAGAAATTCAGCACTTTATCAATTTTAGGAGTTGTTACGTGTCTTAACTGCTTTGGTATGGAGCTTCTGTAGAACAGTCACTACTCATTCCCCATGCACCTATAGTACCGTATAGAATCTTTTAATGCGGCGTTTTGGGCTTTTTCTGTGTCAGATTTGATAACCAAATTCTGAATGATGTTTTTATTAATATTTAGTTTCATTACAAGTTTCTTGTTAAAAAAGCAAAGATGTCATTTCATTTCTTCAAATCGTCTTAGCAGAAATGCTTTCGACATTTCAATTGTATCGTACTTAAACTCATTGTAATTTAGACAAGAACGGGAGAATCTATTTTGCTTGCAAGTCTGTATGCGTGCATGTATATATGCCTATATCCACGCATCTATGTCTATTGGCATGTACACATATTTACATATGTAATTGTATTTTCCTGTATAAATACGCGTGTTTTGTCTTACTAACTTGAGAAAGGTTTTATTTGTCCAGCAGGGATGGTCTCTTTTGTATCATCTTTAGCACAGCGTTGTTATCTTCATCGGCAAGTGATTTCCACTATTTTCAAACTTTCGTTCGTCCATCCATTGTTATGTCTTGTTTTATTAAGTTTTCAGTTTACTGAGCGTGTTCCGTAGAATCTTTGCCATCAGCTTTTCATGTTACCAGTGACATCCTCCTGCACATAAGTGAAGTAATTCATAATTTTATCCTCGGAATTACTCTAATTACGAACAGCATTACGTCCACATTAAACTGATGTCTCACACTATACTGTGGTGTGATTTTCATGTTTTGAGTTATGGTTGACCTTACCACTGTATTCGAAGAATGCAACGGTTAGCTTCCCTTGCTGGCTAACTATGTGCATATCTCTCGCTTAATTTCCCTCATCATTCATTTATTTATTCTGTATTGCAAAAGCCTCACAATCAAAGCCAGTGCTAATATCCCAGTTACTAAGTGAGAGTACATTCCTTACATATATTGCAACACTTAAAAGCGTTCTGACAAAGAAGTCATACATAAGCATACATCTATTCCACTGGGGAATTGTTTTACTACAATCTACCAAAGCTTCCGGGTGTATCCAATGCCATTAGCGAATGGATTTTTTCTAAACATTTCATCCCCATTTTTCATATTATTCACGCCATATTTCATCCATGTTAGTAGGTTGTTGTTTTTTTTTCTAGTAAGTAGGTTTTGTTTTCGGTATTACACGTCACTTCCAAAAGCTATTATTATACTTGTCAAACAACACCACATCGTTTATATTCTGATTTGAGGCAGTTGAAACATATAACGCTGACGTAGACATTTCTCGTACACTTTCAAGATGTTCAGGTTTGAAAATCAATAGTATTCATTTTATCCAGTAGAATAGGCACTATATGAGTATAATTACTGTGATTCATAATTTCTATGATTCATATTTGATTAATTGTGAGTTATATTTCTTGCATAAACCATTCATATTATAGATCCCATTAAAGAATATATATTTCCTTCATGCTAAAACATCTTTCCCATTCCCATGTTTGGTCATCCACAGACATTTTACTAGATCAATCCTTAATTAGACTCATTTTATAACCACGTATGAATATATTGTTCAGGGAAAGGATTAACTTCATAAGGTTCATATTATTGGCATATACATCGAAATCCTCAACAAAGATTCCATAAATTAAGATATTGTGCCTGTCTTCTAAGAAACAAATCGTATAATAGTTAGTGTTCTTCAAGAAAACCACAATGCTACTGAATGTAGTAACTGCTGTGACAAAGAAAGACTCACTCATTGATACATAGCTGTCTCACGCTGTAGCCGAGCAATAACAACAAATACACTCCCTGAATAGAATGTCAACTTGGCTTTATTCAAGATCCCATCGACCTTCATATTGTTATCTTGTACTTTAGGAAGTCGAAGGGACTCTATCGTGTGCGAGAACCGAATAGACTGAACTGCAAAAGAATCGCGATTGCGTGACTCTGAAATGTGTTTCAATTTCATCATATCAGAGATAACTTTTGATAAATCTGATAAAGTCAATTTCTTCGATGCACTTTGACCACAGTCTATGGGTCGTTGTCATGTGTTTTTGTAGTCGGCGGATCCAGCACATCGAGATTGTAGTGCGTGATGTCCAATAACGTGTATGCCCTCCTTGGTTGTTCAAAACTGTCATACACATCTCTCACCATGACACATGCATCTCTGTAGCGTTCACCCCTCGTACGCCACACACTCACTCTGCCATCGGAGGTGGAAACGCAATAGCGGCTATCGTCAGAGAAGACTGTCAACCTCCATTGTCGATGCCACCATTGTCCGTGCAGTGCAGCCCACTGTAGTCGTGTCTGACGGTGACGGGTGGTGAGGACAGGCCCTCGAGCGGCCAGTCAACGTCTTACCGTGTCGTCGCTGATGAGTAGCTGTCCATTGCCAATGGTCTCGCCAACTGTCCCGGTAGCCGATCTGAAACGATCAGGGAGGTGTTGCAGCTAGATGAAGCTGTCCTTCCTGTAAGTGGTCACTCTGTTGTGTCCTCTGCGGACATAGTCTGCAGTGCTGTTAGTATTGTTGTAATGCTGATGCAAGCGATATATGGTGATGACATGGACATTGTAAGCCTTCGCAAGGAGCAGGGCAGCATGCCCTGCTTGCAATCGGTCGATAACTTGTTATCCCTGCGCTGCTGACAATCGGGTCATATTTGATGCGTCCAAATTACCAATGCCAGAAACTGGTTCAAGTTGATTTTTACGCTTATAACCTCCACGAGATGCACGCGTATCTCGGTTTTCATAACTACTGTTTGCGACTGCCACCCGCGGCATTTAATGTCATTTGAAAAATATGACATTGGATAACATTGCATTTATTTTGCGATTCCGTGCACAGTCTAATACGTTCCTGTAATCAAGCCACCTTGTGACAAATTACTTTCTCTATGTATATATGAGTTTGTATTTATATGTATGTGCTGGGGCACTTGGCTTCGTTGTTAATCAGTTCAGCTCGCCATCATATAGATATTTGTTTAATATCTAGACAGGAGTTGTGTGGTCACTTAAATTCGCTTAGCTCCAAACTGCCCAGCTAAATATGCGATCCAGGGTATTTTCACTCCAGCTGTTACACAAAAGATATGACGCCGGGTCGAACTGTGTCCGAATTAAGAGAGTTGCCGTTTGTTCACTACAATATGGGAAAATAAAACAATTGATGGAAACGTGGTATATGATCCTTAGACTTAATCGTACATGGATAATGGGTAGCTTATATATAATTTATGTATATGTGTATGCATGAAAATAATTATATTTTCATATGCATGTGAATATGATTTCGTTTTCATCTAATTTGGCTCTTATATTTCATTGTTCTAAATTAAATAACTGTTGTGGTTTTAGTAAGCAGAGTTTAAGAATATGTTCTATATTTACTGCATTGGTATAATTGCTCTTCGCAGAATATGAAACCCGCTTCTACTTTTTTCGTGAAAGAGATTATATTGCGTCTTTCACTGCAGGCAAATTCGGCAAAAGTAAAAAAATAAAAAAAAAAGTAGTGAAGAAATGTCTCCCTTCAACAATTTTCAGAAACGAAATTATATCAGGAAATAACGAGAACCATAAGTCTTTATTTTCAGGAAATTGGGATTTAACCGCTGTACTGGAATGCATTAGTTGATTATTGTGCACATTATGGTCAAATCTGATTAGAAGGAATTAAATCAGATTAACAATTGTTTAAAGTAGATAAAGTGGAAACAGTTAACACCGATTTTGAACAGTCAGGACATGAAAATAAATTTTGTCAAAACCACCAAAGAGATGAAAGGAAAGAGAAAAGTAATTTAGAATGATTCGCCCTGAGGACGAAAGTAGACGTAATTCACGAAATTTCATCAGCTTCATATCGTTATTCATCAGGTTTCATCTGCTCTGATTTCTACACATCATTAACGAAGACATAGGACATCAAGCTGTAAGATGGTAAGCAGTATCACTTTAAATGTAGTACATGTGGAATTACGTATTCTTGTTTGGATCCAACGACTACCAAGCAGAAGTTGCAAATATCTGCGGATGACAAGCAAATGGAAATCAATCCTGAAATTTAGTTTTCTGGTGGTTAAAATTGTATACAAAATCAATTTTACCTAAATCATAAAAGTCTACACCGCAACATACCATCCATCATAAATTACATTAAGGCGACATATCTTTGCATTCAGAGCTCCGTGTTTTTTTTATTTAATTTCTTTTTTTTTTTTAGTGAGAGATGTATGCATATATTCAAAAGATATTTGACATTTTATCAAGAAGAGCAGTTTTTGCAACTGAAACATCCCAAAAGTGCTACTGAGATACATCCTTTCAGGTTAATAGAGAATATAAAGAAAAAAACAACAAAGTTTGAGAATTAGGACTCCACTATTTGACGGTCACTTATTCCTCCGGAATTATACGATTGTCAACACAAGTAGTAGAGATAGGGCTCAACAGAAGTGTCTTTACAATAAAGTTACTCGGTAGAGTGCGTAGCTGTAAAATCAGGAAAACGCTCCGAGTAGGCCCACAATTTCTCCAAAATGACACACAGAAGCTGCTACATAAGCAACGTCATAAGTATGTCGCAGAGAAGTTTTAAGAGTAAAACTAACAGGCAGAAGACCCGAGGGAAGAATGAGAGCAAGCTATAACGTAAAAATTTAGTCCACATGCACAGCAGAGTCCATGGTCAGTCTCTGCCTAGCGGCTTCACGCAGTATGCTTTAGCTTCGTTACTATGGTAACAGTCCGGATACTTATTGATCAGACCTTTTATATGTATCTAAATACAAGTTTGTGTAAGTGCGTGCTGTTTCTATGTGCGTCGAAGCACGACAGTGGATAATCTTTAAATATTTATTGGATTAATAGTTATACATCACTAATGGACTTTTTCTGGCGAGTTTTAAATATTGTCTATCAATCGATCATCATCTTTGTTTTCTGAATCAATTGAATATTTTAATAGATGGTTTGAATTGCTGCTCTCATCATATTTTAGTTTACTGGAACCCCGCTCATTTGCTTTCTCATTCATTCTAGGTGTTTATATTTGGTGATTTCTCTGTGATAAGTTTCTCGGTAAATAGGAAAGCATTTTGATATGGTGATAAATCCCTTTACTTTATACGCTAAAGGAAATAACTTTATTTTCAGTCCACACTTTAGGGTACTAACATATTGCCCATAAATGAGTTTCCCACGATGATTTTGTTTTCGTTTACGACATGAGTTACTTAAATCGTGAAAATTTCACATTGTTTGTTTCGATTCTCTTGATTCTACAACTCTTGTACAAAAGTGAGTGGACTCTCTTTTCCTCCGTAGAGGAACATATATATAATATACACAGAGAGATGATAAAATCAGTTTTATATTGTGTAATTTATTTTAAAAACCAAATTTGCCAATCGTTGGATGTGGGCGCTTCTACTGTAAACAAAATTAGCATTACACATGCCTGTTTAGTAGTGCATTGTGCCCGAAACGCTTGTGTTTGGAATGCTATTCAACAAAATCAATGAAAATTATAAAATATTTGAATGTCAATTTTACTGTCATAACAGACCCTAAACTATCTGTTCAGTTGCCCCCAAAAATAAAATTTCCTTACTACAAATTGATTCATTCTTTGTTTCACTGTATACTTCATTATTGCTCCTCATAAATATATATCAGTGTGGAATAGATTGCAACGATGCGAAAAGTATCCAATATGGGTAAGGAATGACTTATCCAATATTCTCTCTATTGAATTACATTGAATATCAGAAAAGTGAAATTCATATTTATGTAGAATATCTATGCATCTTGAATCACACATACATGTACATGTGCACACACACACACAGATATATATATATATATATAAATATATAGATACATACATACATACATGCATACACATATATATATATATATATATATATATATGTGTGATAAGTCTTGAGTGTACGATTAAATATACAACTACCACTGGGATTTTAGAGCGCCATGTGAACATTTGATCTGCGTAGCGTAATGCAGTAAAGTGATCCTCTGATGAACTCGTCTGCTTCAGAATCCAATTTCATTGCCAGATTATGCAATTAACCACATTGGTGAAACTTACGAACGAATGCTGTAGAGTGCATCTAGTGATTACCATATGTAATATATATTTATAAAGACACACACACATTTGTATATGTATATACACATTGTATATATGTATATACACATTGTACACCCACGCATTATCTCTCTAACTACCTATCTATCAATATATATAGAAATATATGCTTATTGAGAAAATATCTTGCCAATTTATTGCCGCTTATTTTGTTTGAAAATAATAGCACTTTCTACTAATATTGTTTATTTAAATTGCATCACTATATAGTATGCTCCAATAACAATTCCATGAAGACAGAGAAAAGTACATCACTGGCTGTAGTTCTTCCCTCAAATAAATCGTAATACATTCATAGATATGGCATGTAATGTATTTTTGTCTTATATTCCGAAATGTATTAGAAAAACAAACCACCCACCCACTCGACCAAATATTCCCATACATGTGTGTGTGTGTGTGTATGTGTGTGTGTGTGTGTGTGTGTGTGTGTGTGTGTGTGTGTGTGTGTGTGTGTGTGTCTATATCAGGCTGAGTAAAATGCGAAAACATGAAATTCATCGCAATTCTTTATAATATATTGCATAATAACAGACCTGAAGAGGGTTCGAATCAAACATCATGTACTGCAACGCCTATTTGAGACCAGTAACGTCATTTTCGAAAAAAACAAGCAAACATGTAAATTATTATCATTTTGAGAATATGTGTTACATTGAATACTTATGTACTGCCCACACTCGCAATGTATTGATGACTAGACGTAAAATAGTCGGACACAAAAGATCCTGTATAAGAGCATAGACCTAATGTGTTATACCCTAAGAGGAAATAAACTTAAATATAAGTTTTTTAAGTCTATATTAAAAACGATTTAATGCACTGCTTTAGTAAAATTCATAGATAAAGGGCGGTTGTAGTTGCTGAGAATAGTTTGAGTAACTGATTAAAACCAATATAAAATATGTTGTTAATCACTAAAGAAACAGCCATCAGGTCGTTGCAGATATATTTCCAGACTATACATACGGAAATGGCAACTGTCACAAAAGTTGATGTCACTTGGTAATGAAGTGGAAGGTCTTGAAATGTGACAAAGGACACTAATCAGCACCAGTATTGCTAGAAATAAGTCAAAAGAAATTAAGCAACTTTATCGATATCCTCTTGAAACCAATACTTCACCACATACCAAGTATTGTTAGAGAGGACCTGGACCTACTGAATCATCTACCCAAACATACCGATAAAGACATTTTCATTGTTTCCTTTGATGTATTAAATCTTTACACTACGATCCCACATCAATATGGACTGGAAGCCATTAAATTCTGGCTAGAAAAATACCCCAATGAGATCCCAGAAAGAATAAAAAAAGAATTCATCATCGAGGGCCTTAAGTTTATCCTTCAAAACAATTTTTTGAATTTTAATGATAACAACTACAGACAGGTATCAGGGACTGCAATGGTGACTAATGTTGCCCCTACATATGCAAACCTGGTGATGGCCTACTTAGAATTGCAGATCTACGACAAATCCAAAACTAGATATGGCCTGTCTTTCCACCAATACCTGTTGAAGAATTGGAAACGTTACTTGGATGATTGCCTCATCCTATGGTCCCTCACACTCGACCAACTCTTTGACTTCAAAACCCTAATCAACAGTGTCAACAACCATATCCAATTTACAATGGAATACAGTCAAGACCAACTTCCTTTTCTTGACATTCTCATTATAAAAATAGGTACCAGCATTGAGACAGATATTCATTACAAACCGACTGATTCCAAGCAATACCTTCTGTTCACCTCCAATCACCCAAAACATACAAAGACAAA
>NC_068981.1:68883935-68884428 GCF_001194135.2 Octopus bimaculoides
CATACAGACATACACATGCATATGAACCATCACGCACACATACGGTTGCTGACACAGACACACACCACTAGGGTATTTAAAACAACACACTCACTCAGACAGAGACACACACACACACTCACGTACACACACACTCCCACACTCACACAAAACACTCCCAGGCACACACACAGATGTACACATACATACACACACAGACGCACACATATGTGTACACACCCTCACACATGTATACGGTTTCTCTCTCACACACACACACCACAAGGACGATTAAAACAACACATACATACTCAGAAAAATAGATATACGCACACTCTCACGTACACACACCTAACATCCCCACCGACACAAAAAACACACAAACACACATACACACGCACTCACAATCGCACTCACGCACACACACGAACAAACACATATACACATACACACACATGCGCACACACAACACCCTAACAAATATTAATCACACACATACACACTCACACAAACG
>NC_068981.1:68885947-68890079 GCF_001194135.2 Octopus bimaculoides
GAACATAACGCGTCGCCCGGTCCAGGAATCAAAACCACAATCTTACGATCATGATGCTGACACCCTAAAAGCTAAGCCACGCTCCTCCACTATATGTATATATATATATATCTATGTATGTATGTATGTATGTATGTACGTATGTATGTATGTATGTATATATATAGTGGAGGCGCGTGGCTTAGTGTTTAGGGTGTCAGCATCGCTAATTCGTGTTAACATGCATTCTTTTGGTCCATATTGCTTCACAGTTCATATGAAATTAACATTTTGGTGCTAAATTGAACTGACTAGTTCTTGTTGTAGAAGCACATTTCTTGAATCATTTTATCATACATATGCTGATAGCTGTCAAAATGTCTTGGTTTTTCTTTCCAGAATATCTTGTATTTTACTGATTTTTATAACATTTGAGTTATTTTTATGGTTGCTCATACTTTGAGAAAGAAACGTTCTGAGATCGAACTTCACTGTAGTAACTTTCGACGCCAATACATAGTGAGGTGTTTGTGCCCCCGTTTCTACTTAATATATAACGTTAGTACTGAAACTTTTACTACTTTCGGTAATGTAAGAAACCAGTTGTACACCACATACTGGAAAATGTTTGAGAGTATGAGGGAATCTACGGCATATATTAAGATGATGCGATAATATTTTGATTGCAAGGCATTATGAATGGATTTGCCATATTCTTACTATCGTTGAAGAAAAACAAAATTTCTATAAAAGCTCGACCATTATCATATTTAGTGCCTTATAATTTGAGAAAATTGCAATCTAAAACAAAATTATAATAAATAATTTTATAAACATGTGAAGATAATATAAAGTATCACTGAGACTTACGCTAATCTGCATTCAAAAATCCATATTTATGCGAACGATGCTGATGGCAATACCTGTCTGATAAATGATAATGTCACCTATATATTTTAACACTGTTAATACAATTGTAGATATTTTGTTGATTCTTGCTGTGATAATCAATAGCAAGACATAAGTTTTACATCCTAATTGCATTTGTTAACTCTTTCATCTCATACATAGAAACTGTTATTATATTAATGGCTCATTATTCAATGGTGGGTCTACTTTTACGGTGGTTACTTTGTGTACACTGTAATGCTACTAAATATTGTTTTAATTATCAAATCTAAGGACATCAAACGTTTATACTTCATCTATGGCATTGGCGATTATAGGAAACATCAATCATCGTAGATTAGCTGATTGTAAATGAGCAGCTATAATAAAAGTTAACGAATTAATTAATCATACCAATGTCATACGCAGTGGTACAGATTCACTAAAATATCTATATTTTCACTATATTACTGTCTACGTATTTCGTAAAGTTCATCTACAAGTGTAAGCCAGTCAAGTGGCAGACATAAATACAATGTTTGAGTCAGTAATTCTCTGGTAAGTAGTTGGATTTTTGTCACGGTTTATCCTCAATGTTCTGTCCGCGTCTAGAAATTTAAATTAGAATTTATCCGGTATCAGTCCGAGCTAATTATGTTTACCTTCACTATTTTTGTTGTTTCGTTCGTCTCAGATAGGTCTTAGATAAATACACCTCATACATATTTCATTAGGTTACGGTTTATACCACATAATTGGCTCCAATTCTAGTATACATTTGATTCCACTCGGAATTACGAAGGAAATCTAACGACACAGCTGTATAGTAACACCAATATCATATTCATGTGAAAGATAAATAGTAATTTATAGATAATTAATTATTTATATATGTACAAGGTTAATGTAAAATTTAACTAATCGTCCAAAGATTAGGTGCACCAAACATCAAAAGCACGAATGATTACATTCTAAATTCAATGTATCTGAAAGAGACTGTCGCATCCCTTATTATCTAATAATTTGCATCCATATTTATAAGCTATCACTATTCATCCTGAAAAAGTTCATTATACTACAAAATGAATTGACATATTTAATCAGTTTGACTTAGCTACCATACCAGAAGCATAGGCAAACTGTAGGAAAGGTTGAATTCCTACTAGTTAACTATGTTCCTGTGGGACGTCGTTACATAACCCGTGTCCAGCATAGTATGCTTTTCAATGATAATGCCGGGTACTACATTATATGTGCTCTAAAATACTGTGATTGCAAAAATATAGCCAAAAAATATCATTATCTGTTACTACAAAATTAAATACATCAGTAATATTGTTAGGATAACAGGATAACGCCGTTAGGAGATTAGAAGAGGTAAAGGAGAGTGGTGAAGGAAATAAAGAAAACAAGATATAATGGAATAAAGGGTACTATCGGAGATGTATTAGTTCTTCGCCATTGACGTTCACATCACATCTGAGCAGTGGATGAACTTGACGAGCATTTCTAGTCATGTAGTAAAGTGCTTTGGAGAGATGGTTTCTGCTTGCTTGACACCCTTCTCTTAATGCTGATGATTGTAGAGATATATGTTATTTTGCATTCAGAATTTGTATTTCTGAGCAACTTGGTGTATTGTGCCTCGAAACTTTGCGTGTTCAAATACTTCATCACATCGTTGAAGAGTATTTTTGTAATCAACTAAGCGATAGACATATGAGCTGTGTTATGAGCTAAGTGAATATCTAACACACAATACTATAGTCAGAAATAACCCCGCTGAAAGACAAGGTTGGGCTGAGAGTGACAGACGAAGGAGAGGTAGGGGAGGTATACAAAACCTTCTACACCAACATTTTAAAAACAACAGTGCACTCGATCTCACAGCGTCACAAATGGTGGCCTCCTGTTTTAAAGAATGACATTGAAAATGCCCACAAACTGATGAAAACCAACGAAGCACCCGAGAAAGAGAGTATCACAACAGAAATGTTACGATGCAGAGGTGAAGAGCTGTGGGAAATTCTTTAAGTTTTAATTACTATATGAAAGTGAATGGTTAAAAAGTGAAATAGGATCCTCCTTCATAAAAAGAGTGATAATAATGGTAACAAAAAACCATATGCCTCTTATCTCATTTCTATAAGCTGTTTACAACGGTCATAGTCTCTAGACTATCAAAAAAACCTCGACAACCAGCAACCGAGAGAGCAGACATGTACATATATATACATACACACGCACAAGCACAAACATGAACACACGTCCGCGCGCGCACATATATCAGTATGCATACGCAGGAGGATGCATCAGTTTCTGTCTACCAAATCTATGATATGTCTTTGTTTGGCCACGGCATATATTTGAAGATATTTGCTGAAGTTGTCATCTATGTTGGCATATATTTATTTTATTTCTCTTAAGTTTTCTGTTCTTTTTACTTCCTTCTTTTATTAGTTTCATTTAGTGGATTGCACCCATTTTGAAGGTTGTTGTTGATAGAATTGACTCCAGTGCTAGTTTATTACCTTGCTATGTTATTGTGCCTGAAACGAACTAAATTCGTTAGCCAAAATATCACACTAGCATGGATATTGAAATAAATACACGCACCACACATGCAGGTTCTTTCCCTCCCTCTCTCTCTCTCTCTCTCTCTCTCTCTTTTCTCTCTCTCTCTCTCTTTTCGCTCTCTCCTTCTCACTATCAATTTGTCTATCAACCAATCTATCTGTCTATCTTACTATCTATATATCTCTCTATCTGTGTATGTACCTACCTATGTATTTATTTTTAACAGATAGGAATCTATTTATTCCCTTGCTTGTATACTGTCGACGATCTTCTTGGTACAAGAGAAAATTAAATATATAGTAAAGTATGTCCATGTTTGTGAATTTCTTTAACAGTGGTGTTTCAATTTTGCATGTATGTATACTATATGACATCGATTTTCGCTATATTACTTCTTCTGGAGCATAGCTAAGCTTCACATTATCTAATAAGGTGTTTATATTAATTTTTCAAGATATAAGAGAAATATTGAGAATATTTTTCTCATGTTTTTCAGGGAATATCAATTTACATTTGAGTGTAATCTTAACATAAACCAGTATACCCACTAATTTATCAAAATATATAACGCCACGAATGTATTCAAATATACACACGTACACCCACGTTTATAATATACATATATATAAATATATATAAATATATATATGTATATATATATATATATATTTATATATATATATATATA
>NC_068981.1:68890513-68891760 GCF_001194135.2 Octopus bimaculoides
TCTTTCTTTGGAAAACTTACTTCTTTAGCAAAGATATCATAACATACGGTTCTTGTTTTAGTTGAAGATAGCATTAAAAAAACATAATTTCTATTATTTACAAATACAGACAGTAATAAATATTATGCACGTACAGAAAATTAAAACAAATATTTTGTGTGAGAAGTGACGGAAGAAATGAGAAATTATATAGTGTACATGTGGATAAGATAAATCTTGAAAGGTAAGGAAATGTATTCAGTAAAATGTTTTGACACCAATACGTTGATGCAGGTAAATTTTTGATTCCTAAATATATATCTAAATATCTAAAAAAAAAAAACTCTGCTTACATTTCAGAGAAACTTAAATACGTTCAATCTCCTGAAATTGAGTAAATATCATGACTGTTAAGACGGGCAATTTTCTATGATTTACAATGCACATAAATTGATATACAAACAGAAGCATTCGTCTATAACTACACACGAAAGAAAATTTTAAAATGCAAATAGCACCACGATTTTTCTATCTTATACCAAAATATACGATGTGTTGGTAGTTATGAAAAATTGAATTTGCATTTATCTATTTTCTGAGGAAATTAGAAATTTGGGATGAAGCGTCACATTCTGTCCTCTATACTAATCTAAAAACATAGTGCAAATGTAATTATTTTTGTTCAATACAAGTTTAAATAATTACTTTGTCATTCATTTTTGACAATGGTCTAACTTTGTAACTGTTTAGCATATGCTGGTATTTAATATCATGCTAATGATTAGATAGTCTCTATAACAATAACGTTTGCTTAAGGTAGAACATTTGTCATTGTCCATTGCATATGATAGACGTAAACAAGTAACAATGAAAACAAAGGAAGCAAAGTATTCAGTATTCAACTTTAAATATATACAATATTTCAAGTTGAACTTAATTTTAATTGAATATAATATATTATTCGAAATATTTATAGTAAATATTACTAGAATTAATATTCTATGAGTGAGCCAATAGCAAATGTGTTCCATTCTGTAATACTATGTGTGTGGTTTGTAAATATGGATTCATACAATTGAAGTATTTGCGAAGACAGATAATTTAATAGTGTTGCAATTTTGACTGTTTGTGTTTCCTACATCACCTATTGTATATAAATACATATATTATACACGCACACACACATATTCGTATATG
The DNA here is from genome assembly GCF_001194135.2 of Octopus bimaculoides. Taxonomy (NCBI): domain Eukaryota; kingdom Metazoa; phylum Mollusca; class Cephalopoda; order Octopoda; family Octopodidae; genus Octopus; species Octopus bimaculoides. The sequence goes on from NC_068981.1 coordinate 68,891,690, forward strand.
TATATGTTTGTGTATGCGTGTACACGCACTACTCACACAGACGCACACACACACACACACACACACACACA
>NC_068981.1:68892328-68893905 GCF_001194135.2 Octopus bimaculoides
TATATATATATATTTAGGCGCAAGGCTGACCGAGTGCTAAGAGGCCTACTTCCCACCCACATGATTCCGTGTCCTGACCCACTGAGTGTCTTCTACAATATCCTCGGGCAACAAAATCCTGTAGAGTGGATTTGCTCCATGGAAACTGATATATATGTAAGTAAACATTATATATGTATGTGCGTGTGTGCGCGCGCGTACGCATTTGTTTGTGATTTGCTTCTCCCCTTCCACTGTTTGACAACCGGTGTTGGTTTATTCACGACACCTTAATGTGGTGTTTGTCATAATTTGAAATGTGTATTTCATTGGAATATATCTCTCTCAGTCTGTTTGGTAATGGTATTTATAGCTATAATTATAAATAAGACTAAAATGTAAAATTTTAAAAAGTTGGGGTATTATGTTTTCATTGTAGATTTAGTAGTGGATACTAAAGTGAACCTCTCATTTAAAATATAAATAACATAAATAACAATTATCATGTTATGAATCTTCACTTCTGTATCATTAGCTGAGGTGTTCGAAATGAAACTTACATTTAAAGCTATACTATGTATATGGTGTATGAATTCAGTACATTGCGCCTCGTTTAATTGTTTAACGATTATATTGAGTTACAATCTTTAAGTTAGTCTAATTTTTTTTCTGTAAAATATGATACCAAAAGTGTGAATTGCACATAAGTTGATGAGAACAGCAGCATATAAGCTTCAATTTACAATTTCGTTAACAATTTTATTAAGTTGTAAGTAGTAGCAATTGAGTAAGTAAGTATTCTATATCGTTGGAGGAACTATATGTTTTGAACTTTTATGAAAATGGAGATTTTGATGTCATTTAAATGATTTGATTATTTAATTTGTATAGTGAAAATGTAGCTCAAGTAAAAAAAGAAAATGGCAATTTTTTGAACATTTTCCCCACAGTATTAGTTAAACATCAATATTCATATCGGTAATTGAAAATCACACATTAGTACTTTTATTCATAAGATATATTCATAAATATAAAAAAAAAAGTTTGTTAAAAGTTTGCATTTATAATCAGTTTGTGCTGTCTTTTTTTTTCTTTTGTATTTTCAGAATTAAATTAACATCATTATTTTGTATAAGCAAAATGAAATAAGAAAAAAGATTGAACGTATAATTATTGTAACTAAGTGAGTATAATTGAAAATAACCATAGCCGTAAACTTATATACGCTACGTAATAGTTTACACCAACAATGGACAGTAATCTACTGATATAAATATTGTTAATGACTTGGCCACGCGAAAAAGAGCCTAGACTGCCTTATACGCTACAAAATGTTGTCTTTAATTGATAGATATAATTATTATAGTTATTAATAAAATATATTTTACTTGTAAATATTTTATATTTGTAAAATTAAGAAAACACTCTCAATTTTAATAAATATTTCTCGGTTTTGTATAGTGAGAAAATGAAATATCTTAAATATAGATTATTTCGCCGGTGAAAGTTTACGCAAAACAGCCCAGATACACGACATATATTCCCGTCATTCAAAAACATTACATGGGGTACCAGTGTGAATATCTATTACACACACA
>NC_068981.1:68894005-68896945 GCF_001194135.2 Octopus bimaculoides
ATATATGTATGTATATATGCATGTATATGGATATATGTATGTATGCATCTAAAACAGCGTTATTAGTGACGGATTATCAATATTTTATAAGATCTCTGTTGTTACTACACGAGGCTGACAGTATTATTTATGTTAGCAATGAACTTTGCGTATTCTTGTGGTAGATGTTAAGCCATTTTGTATAATAAATTCATGGTTGTGTTCCTGTTATAGTGGTCTCTGACACATAGATATATATCCGACAAGGCAAAAAAGTAACCATTTTCTTCTAACTTCATTGTAGTAAATTTGAGTTAGAGCTGTTTCTAGTAGTTAATACAGGTTCGATATTGATTGGTTTCATCAAGCTCCCTATTGATCGGTTGAGAAAAATTTTACAACCTACATAATTAAGGCTGCAGTCGACAGCCTTTCTCATTTATAAGAAATCAAAGCACTGAATGAATGACAGGCAGGGAGAAGGGATCGTATTTAGAAGTATTGCCTCCGTTCGCTCCCGTCCCCTTGCTTATATTATTCTTTCAGTGATCTACTTACTTAAAACCAGACATGACTGCGACAGAAGTGGCATTAATTCTCCTGACCAGCCTATATTTTCATGCCTTGTCTTATGCCGTATCTTATATATTAATCCAAATTGAAAGCGGATGAAATAGGTAAAATACAGGCTACATATTTTTCGTAGCTAGCAGAAACTTGGAAGTAATGATCAATCAAAACGGGTAGTCCACCAGGCTAAATATACACTTGCTAAATTAAGGTTAAATTGTCGTTAAGAAATCTCACGTTAACTCGCCGGAGATATAATTCAAAATGAGTAACGACAATATGACCTTCCTTTAACTAAGATATCTTTGGTCTGATGCGTAGTAATTGTTATATCCAAGGATCTGTTGCTAGGAAACATATGTAGCCTAGATTTTACCTTCTCCATTCACTCAATTTTGATTTCTATTCGCATTCATGGCAATCCTAGATTTTTTAGCTTACGAATTTCCATATAGGAAAGGCCTACAACCATCTACGTCAATAAAATAAAAGCTGTTTTTTATAACTACTACGCACAGCTCAAAGATTACTAACTTCCTACACATAAATCCTTGGATTTTACAAAAAAACATAGCACATTATATATATATATATATATACATATAATACTTTTACTTCCGGCATATGTGTCGAAGACAGCATTGGTATTATTCCAGAAGGAATAAAGCGGTGTAAAACAATGTAATCTTTTCATCAGGGAAATAAATAAATCAAACCCATCAATAAGTCATTTTAACAGAATGTCAGAATGTGGTGAATGTGTATAATGATTAACGGAACTCTATTAGGCTTTTTTAGAAAACCGTTAGGAGATATAGCGTCAAAGGTAGCCTATAAAAAGAGAAGAGGTAAAAAAAGGAATAAGCAGAAAACTAATAAAGGAGAAATATAGAGTGATATGCGAATTAAATAAAAGCTTAAAGGCTTGTAAATAGATATATCTAATTTAGATATATATAATTTAGACGTCAAACCCCAAAAGAGTAGCGCTTTGTTACAGTCCCTGTTTCATTCTAAATGTAAATCGAAGTATTTTAAAGATAGTTACACTAACAATAAGGCAACTACTAGCAAATCTATCTGGTTTATTATTCCTTATGGGAGGCAAATTAAATCTTATCTTCCTTTCCAGTTTCATGAAGCTATTGTTAAGAACTTTCCAAAGAATTCTAGGTATTACTCGATTATCAACTCGCACACGGTTAGGATAGGTTTTTCTAACACAAAAAGTCTTTCACAAATTATCTCTTCACATAATATTAGTCAGTTAAATAAGAAGCCAATTACTGAAAATACTAACATTAATTTAGCTAATACTAACCATTCCCCTAGTAATATTAACAGCAGGGCTGTTATCTCTGAAGTCAATTCCAACAGAATTAAGTTTATGTCTAGTAATTCTAAGTCTAAAAACTCTATATACCAGTGTAAAATTATTTCCGGTACCGATGTCTATTTTTATATAGCTAGTTCTTCTCCGTTATCTAAAAGAATTTCTAAACATTACTCTAAATTTAGGGATACTAATAAACACAACAGTACAGGACTTAGTAAATTAAATTGGTATCTAAAGGATCATAATAAACAATTTGATTTAGATCGGTTGAATCTCTCCATTTCCTTCCCGTACGATAAGGGCAAAGAAACCTGTCAACACTGTAATAGTGAGGTATTTTGTATTCTATTTTCTAAGAATCTTCTTGTAAAAACATTTATAGAGCTTGCTTATCGATGTAAACATTAGCAGAAACATACCTTTAGTTCATATAAGTGATTTCTATCATTCTATATAATTTAAACATTGATTTACTTCTTACATTTCACTTCCACTAGATATACCTATTTCCAAGACTTTAAGCTTTTATTTAATTCACATCATATCGCTCTATATTTCTAATTTCTTAGTTTCCTGCTGATACCATTCTTTTACCTCTTCTCTTTCTATAAGATACGTTTGATGTTATATCTACTAACGGTTTTTTAAAAATCTAACAGTGTTCCGTTCTGTTAAAATGTCTCATTGATGATTTCTTTCCTTCTCTGATGAAAAGATTACGTTGTTTTACACCATTATATTCCTTTTGGAATGATACCAATGTTGTCTTCGAAACAGAATTTGAATAACACAGGCGTTTAACTCTATTTATTTATTCATATATATATTATATAAAATATTTCAGATCAACCGGAGGTCCTAACTTTACAGGCAGGGTGTTACGTCCTTATTAATTGTGTGATTTTTTTTTGCTGCCATAGTAAATCCTTATTCATTTTTTCAGTGTTAATTGTAAACAAGGGAAAAATGCACACGAACATTTATACATACACGCATACACACACACACACACACACACACATACATATATATATGTATATATATGTATATATATA
>NC_068981.1:68897991-68900121 GCF_001194135.2 Octopus bimaculoides
ATATATACATATATATACATATATATATATTTATATATATATATATATATGTGTGTGTGTGTGTGCGTGTGTGTGTGTGTGCGTCGTTACGTGTGTGTATGTATACATATATCATTACTCATACATTTTATTATTGTTTACCTACATGTTGTTATACCTGTTCTTATACTGATTTTAACATATGAGAGGAACTCCAGAATTTAAATCCCCGTCGTACGTGTAGTGTTAATGATTTCCTGTGTTTATCCGCAAATGCAATTGTTTACCTGAAGAAATAGCACATATTTGGTGCACTGGTGAAGCGACACGATGATACTCATGCACTCAACTGTGAGCTCCCTGCATCATATAGCAGAAATAGCTGTAAGCTAATGAAGTTCATAAGATAATTGCTTATTCTTTTGTCATTTCAATTTCTTATTACTTCTGCGTGCTTGACTAAGACTTCGTTCTAAAGAATATGTATATCGCGTTCTGCGCCAGGCTATTAGAATGGCATTGTCAAAATTAAATATATATATATATATATATATATATGTGTGTGTATGTTTGTGCATGTGTCTGTGGGTGTACGTGTGTACGTGTGTGCGAGTGTGTGCACGTCTGTGTGTGTGTGTGTGTGTGTGTGTGTATACAAGTTACCATACAAATAACGATTTTGTTCACATAACTTCATAAAAAATGTTGTTCCTCTCATTTATATTGGTATGCATGAATGTGTCTGTATGTGAACATATATAAATTATTGTTTCTGTTTTTTTTTTTGTATCTCTAATGGGAATTTTATATGTTGTATTTGTCGTATGTGATATATTCTATTCACAGTTAATATCTACAAATATTGGCTGGAATTAAATTTCAATTTTCCATAATACATTGTAAGAAGCAGTCTTGTAAACTTGGGTAAACAAATGATTATAAGTAATACTGATGTTTGAAACTAGTGTTTGTACAAGATATTAAGCATTATAATTTTATGAGCAGTATATTAGATAAATATTTTTTAAACATTTATATCTTATTCGTATATAACTATAAAAAATAAATTTAAAACATATCATTAGTTGCTGTACGCTGATTTTGTATCTTCACTCGGCCTCTGCTACGAAAATATAGCAGCTTCGTTGTTTGAAAGTGAACTATCAATACATAGGATTGCTGAAAACATGTTTTCATGAATGTGTCTAGAAATGAAAACAAATGTCATCATATATTTTCCTTACCACGCATTCCCTGATCAATCAATAAATCCTGTAATTCGCAAGTTTTCTTGGTCAGTTTCAATTTAGCACCGAATCCATGAACATTTGGTAGAAAAAATACTCCACTTACCTGAAAGAAGGAAATAAAATTATTTAAAAAATATTCATGCTTGTATTTTTCTGGATATGTACAAAATTATGTGTGCGCACGTGCGAAAAAATGTGTCATACAGACGAATATATGTGTGAATGGATAAATGTATGTATATATATATATATATATATATATATATAAATATATATATATATATATATATATATATATGTGTGTGTGTGTGTGTGTGTGTGTATGTATGTGTGTATGTGTGTGTGTGTGTGTATGTGTGTGTGTGTGTGTGTGCTTGTACAAAGGAATATCTAGAAGAAATTACTTTAATCTCTGTCAACCTACCTAACCGGTTGACTATTCTTCAAAACGAAGCTATTACTCTGCTACGGTGGAGGAAAAAGTGTTCATATATATGAATATTCCTTTATCACTATTCATCATACATTAATCGTTGTGACTCCATAACCTAAATAACATTGAATGAAGACATACATTTCTATAACAGAAGCGCTAAGTTATTTTTAAATCTTTTGAAATAATTTATAATACTTTCCAAAAATGTAAAATGTTTATAACTGAGAACATAATAAGTATGTAAACATATTTCTTCAAAATATATCGGAATCCGAACACAGCTTCAATAGAACGTGTACGTTTTGGTCATATATAATAAAGATATTAGTTTCGATATTTATTGCGATTTTTCAATAGCGAACTGCATGCTGTGAAAGCTCTCCATCATACCATATAAACAAATTTTGTGGAGAACGTGTTGTTGTAAATATGTACGTATATATATATATATATATATATATATAT
>NC_068981.1:68901955-68904651 GCF_001194135.2 Octopus bimaculoides
TATATATATATATGCATATATGTATATATACATGTATATATTCATGTGTATATATATGTGTGCGTTCGTGCGTGTGCATTAGTGTATAATTATTAATTAGTTTATGTGCTAGATAGTGATCAATATTTTACTTGAAATACGTAAGATTTTTACAGTGAAAAAATAATTCAGAATATATGTACATACATACACTTCATTATATATGCATATCCGTATATGCGTGTGTCATACGTCCCCGGCGCGTGTGTTTTTGTACTTGTGTCTACACAAGCAGATATACATACGCTAAAGTATAATACAAGATCTGTACTTGAAAGTATCATGTACAATACAGAGAGAAGCCTGCCAAAATAGTAACATAAACTCTGACCTAATTAGATAGAACCAAGAGTTCGGCCAGCTACTGGTCTGAAATAAAGGTCAACGACACTAGTTTACAAACAGATCAGATTTCAGATTAAAGACAACCTCCCTCGACTTCCACCTGAATCAGACAATAATATACTTTTCCAAGCTGAATTGCTGGAGTCATTTCACTTTTTCCAGAAAAATATTCTTAAAAAGATATTGAGGTTTAAATTTTGATCGTTTTCACCCATTTAGGAAAGAGAAATCGGAAGCTATCTTTTTGCGCATGACTGCACATTTTCTCATCGACATCCTTATAATAGCACGTGTTGTCAATATTTCTAAACGACACGTGTTTTGTTGTTTTGAGCATTCTATATGCACATAATTCAGATGCAATGAACAATTTGTTACCTGCGATAAACACATAATGTTTCCCCTCAAATAGTTTCAATAGAGTTTAACAGAAAGATTTGGATGAATTAGATGAAAGTTCTCCAGTAATTTTCTTTCATGTAAATAAATGTTTATCTTAATTTAAAAGTTTGCCATCAAAATCTTATAAAATGACAATATACTAAGCGATGTAGATGTTTATATCTTATATGTGAAAATAAAAGAGTGAAAAAAATATGGTTCAAAAACAAACATTTAAGCATGCAGTAAGCAACACATTACAAGATATTTTTAAAACTAAAAACGAAATTTAGAAGTACATTCAAGCAATTTTTCAAACAAATCACAACTTTCGTATCTCCTCCGCCACATAAATTCACAGATATGAATCCATCATGGAACGGTGAGTGCCACAGACCATCGATTACTACATCGTTTCAAAGAGACCTACGTACTCTTTACTTGTTGTGTGTGGGTCAAAAAAAAAAAATAGGAAGAATAAACAGCACGTCTTTTTGTAGTTCTAAGCATTCAATATGCATTTAATGCGATAGCATGAACTTAGAAAATTTATCTAAAAACAAAATTGCACCTTAAAAATTAAATATTTTTACAAAACAAACATTTTGTTGACCAGTTCATTGAAAAGGAAAGTTACAAATGCATTCAATGAATTGTTCGAACAAATCACAAATTTCCGATCTCCTGAGCTACATGAATCCACATGCTCAATTGTCAACAAATAGGTAAAACAAGTGGTTTAAATATATTTGTCAACATATGCTTTCACGCAGACCAAAGTGTTTCCATGATCTGTTTGCTACTATGGAAACAAGCATGAATGTTTTGTGGCTTACGTTTGGCTAAAAGTAACAAAATTTTCAAACTGTAATTGCTAATAACTTTTTTACTTATTGATTTATAGCGAAAATAGTTTTCACATTATTCATTAGCCAACAAAAGTGTATCATTACACTGAATATGAAATCAGTTCGAATATAATTTATGCTGGCAGCGAAACAGACTCTATCAAAGAATACAAATGTGTTAAATGTTCACTACAACTGTTTCAGACGCACATTTAAGTGACTGTATGTAAGTATGTCTTACGTTCCATGGATTATATTGTAGTAGTGGTTGTAGTTCTGTCACCAGAACATATGCCTTGTGAATACTATGCTGTTTATCCTCATTTCATCCTCTCGTTCTACGACTCTCTATTTTGTGGCAGTGCCTGCTGATCGTTTTATGACATATTGAACTCTGATATCATAGCCGGGTAGATCTAGCTGACTCTCAGTGTGTTTTTACTCTCTTCAAGTACGTCTAACTGAGAGGCTCAATCCAACTCTTGTTATGTTTTTTTTCCCCAAACTCAATTCTTAATCCCCTGCAGAAAACGTCTTTCTTTTTCATGATGTAATCAAACGATTCAATAAAAAATGTGTCTGAAACAGCTGTAGTGACCATCTTACATATTCAGGTTCTTATTTTCTGCAAACATCATACCTAGAAACTTCAAAATGTTGGGTATGAAACTAGTATTGGGTTGTGAACCTACATGCGTGTTTGCTTGAGTATATATTTGCATGCATGTGCATAGTTATATGTTTGTGTGTATATATGTGTAAGTGTAAAGCTACGTTCGTAAAACGCATGTATGTACGGATATATTTGTATGTGATATGTACTCATTTGCGCTTAACTCAACCCGTTCCTGGTGTCCTGAATGGTAAAATACATCGATTCCGATGAATGGTAACATTGATATGTATGTTTGTGGGTATGTATGAATTCATGTATGAATTATGTATGTGTGCATATGTATCTATATATGAATGTATATAAGAATGCATATATGAGTGTACTACATAACCATGTATGTGTGTGTGTATGTATGCCTGTATGTAAAATTATATGTATGTATTCATATATATATATATATGTATATA
>NC_068981.1:68905385-68908973 GCF_001194135.2 Octopus bimaculoides
TATATATATATATATTATAAGAAATCGGTAGTGTGCTAGACTATGTGGTAAAGAGTTAGAGATTTGTTCGTCTTTTATTAAACATAATCAAAAACAAACAGAAAACACAACAAATCCGCAGCCTTTAAAATTAGGCTTATTCCCGCATATTTTGGGGGCATTCAGTTCAAATTTCTCAGCTTTCACTATTAGTTTTAGCATTGAAGATACAACGTTACGATAGACATTGCTGAGGTATTCGGCCCGACTTGCAATTATCGACTCAGGTAGCACCTTCACATTATACCTGATTCAAAGCAGTTAACGGTTTCCTTTCAAAGAAGGTTCATGAACCGTGGGTTAGCTTTTCACTATTTTTGTGAAAGTATACTCTAAATGCATTTGAGCAGTTATACTACTTTTTATAGAGAGCATTGTTCGCTTATTATAAGGAAGAACTTAGCGCCATATTCTAAGCATAATGTGCAAGGAGTGCGTTCTTTAACACGCTAACAGCAAGAGAAGCCTCAAATTCTGAATAGGAGTATTTTGGGAAGGTGAACGTAAGCATTTGATGAGATGATGTTTCATGTTGTTCTATCAACATGAAAAAATAATAATCCAAACATATGTGGAATGTGGGCATACTCTGAAACAAAAATCAGCATTACGACCTGTTTTTCATTCCAAAAATGGTGTTAGATCACATATCCCACCCACATTTTCGAGAGTATCAGTAATTGGTGAAACAATCACGTGTGAAGTTGTGGAACGTAAAGGAAGTATGGAACATTACAGCGACCTTGAAATGCACGTACTTTCAACGGACAATAAGTGAATGTTTTCAGTTGCGGTTTCTTCGGCAATAGCACGGTACCCAAAAAATTTGCTTTAGTAGAGGGTATCCATGAACTCCATATCTAATATATTTCAGTATAATATTAGTATATTTATCGAGCAAGTCTATTATTTCCACAGCCGATAAGAGCAGAAAGTTTAGAGAAAAATACCTTGATTTAAACAAAGAGCGAGACACGGCGTCAGATTACTTGGATGAGAGAAATAAAGGTAGCGGATTTTTGAAAACTGAAAATGGAATGGTTTGATAAACTACATTATAGAAAAATCTTCCTCTGTGCTAATAATTGTATGTTCATAATTTTATATATAAATTATATGAATAGTTTTACATTTGCATTTTACGTACGCTTCCGAAATCATTTGTAGTGTTGATTTTAATTAAATAACAGATATTTAATATACTTGAAAACAGTTCTAGAATGTCAAAAGTTACCACAATCGCTATGAGTCAACTCTAAAGTTTTATATAGAATGCTCAAATACCTATTAATTCGGCTCAGTGTCTAACCAATATTATATTTTACAATAGAGTAGATGATAAAACGAAGTTGAGTTTGGCGAACTTCATCTGTAGACGTAATTTTTTTTAAGTAAAACACATAGGCAATTTTTATTTACCTTCGTGGACACCATCTGTTGTGATCTCTACTTTCTAGACTTCTACAAACCTTGTATTAATTTTCGACGTTATTTATGTAGTTATAGCAGATGTGCGCAACATAGGCGACCAGTATAAAAATTGTGATGATTTTAATTTACGAGTGTTTCATGTTATTGTTAATTAGAAATCGTTATGAGTGATCCGAACATATTTCTGTGAACCAACGTATTATACTTCAAGCGTTGATCTTTAATTTCAATTCGGCTTAATGCAATATAGTGAAAATGTGTAATTAGGAAGGCATTTCCATTTCTACACTATTTGTGGATAGGTGGTGATGTTAGCTTTTAATTCACCTGGGTCTCCACTCGTGTAAAGACACTTGTTGGCAAGTGTATTATATTTCTTGTTGTCGCTGTTGCATTTTATTCCCCTGGTCATAGCTGTATGAGCAGATCGATGATTAAAATTACTTTAGTTGTGACGAAGTTGTATTTTTTCTATATCTTCTTTTAAAGACAACAAGAAGTAACTTTAAATATACACTTGGCATCTCTGTTGATCGAAACGTATAGTCGATATAACAATTTTGAGTCTTGTTTTATAAGCACATGCTCTGTATTTAGTTTGCTGGCAAGATACCCAAAGACCTAAGTGGTCAATTGTGCAGTTGCAATCCTAAATGTAAAGGCATATTAAATTATTATTTGATTTAGAATTTCCATTATAGACTCGTTTTTATATCAGTATAGATAATAACTGTATACGACGTTGCATCTTTTGAAACATTAATATAATATATATACAATATAGCAAAAGCAAACGTTTCTATGTAGCGAAATGATTACATGCTGCGTTATAAATATTCTAAGTCATTCCTATCTTTTTCAGTGGAGATAATGTTTTCATTCTCATATATTTACTAGTTTCCACCAATAACTTGTGGCCAGATATAAATAGTGATGCTACATGATACGAAGATATCTCTGGTGATCATGCTTTCTTATCAGCATTGAATGCTTAAGATGTGTTATTAATCGAAATAATCAAGCAGAAACAGTTCACTGATTCCATGCTTCTTGATACAAAACATTTGGTAATAGCAGTAGTGTGAACATTCGTAACTGTGATCGATACATAATGATACTTCTATACTTACACTATCCTTTTATTTAATTGAGAGTACATTCATATATTTAAGCTATTCAGCTAGGAACCAATGTAAACTGTAATCAGAAATAGATTTCAGAAATTTATAGCTGCAAATTAATTTAAACCTAAATTATACTTTCAAAAATACTTTAAATTTAATAATAAAAATAAATTAATAAATTAAGGAAGAACAAATACTGAAGATATAAAATAAGTTAGGATAATTGCGCTATAGATATGTTGTGATACATAGACTTCTTCAATAACAATATGAAAAATAACAACAGCATTTCAAGTTCAAGATGCAGAGAATCAATATTCAAAGCAACGGTATGCAGCTATCGATTTTTCATTAGCTATGACCTTAATAATTCGGATATTCTTGCACGTGTTCTGCCAAAACTATAGCATAACTTAGTTTTGTGCACTGAAATTTAAACGAAGCTCATTTAACCTACAGCGCATCTTATTCTGTTTTGTAAAGATGTATCTTAATCAGCTTTGATATTTCTAAGTTGACTGCAATGTTTCTCAGAGAAGGAATAGGAAATGTGTAATTCCAATTAATGTACTTAGAAATAAAGAAAATTAATTTAAGAGATCGAAACAAATATCACACTATATTGTTCTTACTCATGCAGTTCTTGGTGGTGGTGATGCACGTTGCCGCCAGATCGACTCCGAGCAAGTAGACCTATTTTTAAAGGGCTTTAAGATGTGACACTCTTAATGTTGTTTACAGTCATAAAGTAGGATAAAACTATCTAAGTCTTTTGTATGACGACTGTAGGGTGTTACATGAGAGAGTGTTGGCTATGTTAGGCAGGTTCAACAATCCCATAGTTTGTACCACAAGCACACGCGCACGAACATCTATACATACATACACGTAAGCACTCATAAGCACTCTCGCATACACATACACACGAATATGAAAGTAGTATATAGAGAGATAGATATGTGTGCATATATATATATATATATATATATATATA
>NC_068981.1:68909026-68913920 GCF_001194135.2 Octopus bimaculoides
ATATGCTTACATTTACGGTCTGATACTAATTTAAGTGCTTGCTGTAACTGAAATTTCTATGATGTTCTTAATGCATACATGAACCATAAACCATAAAATTTGGGCAAATTTGTATGAGGAGGAGACGTTAAAATTGCATCAGAAACCATACATATTACACTTAGCGTATGCATCTGTAAAATTTGTAAAACATTACTTTCAACTTTCACATATCGGAGGTGGCTATGAAAAGCTGAACTGGTGAAGTATTGTACGGAGAAGGACACTGTGAGTATAATTATATTCTATAAAGACATATGCAGTCATAGATATAATTTTAAAATATATTAATATTACTTAAGCAAATGAAATAAAATACTGTTAAATACAGAGAATTTATTCTCAAAAATCTGAAACTGCAAAAGAGTCTCATCTGTACTTTGCAATGAGTAAATTTATATTTCATCCAAAGCAGCTCTCTTCTGATATCATTTGCAGTGATATTTATGTAAATGATAGGAATATATATTAGAATTTGACTTTGGTTTTCTTCTGATATCCGATAACAGATCATTGATTTATATATGAAAAATCGTTAAAGCGCCTAGATAACACAAAACTGACATTATATATTTCATGCGGCCGTTCCACGTACGTTGAACATTAACACTGATCAAGGATAAGTGGTAAACCTCTTAGTAAGAAGGAAGTTGGACATGATTTCCAACTCTAGTGAAAGCTTTCCCCACTTTTTTTTTTTTTCCACACAATAAAGGTGTTTGATATTGCAAAGTTCCAACAAAGCACAGTTAATATTATTTACTTTTAAATAGGTTGATCATTTATTAAATGAAATGTGATGTGCATTTCTTAGGTTTAATCGATGGAAGAACACTTAGATCTCTAAGCGATAACAATGAGTTTCGGCAGGAAAGAAAAGAATAAGAAATGCATACTGCCTATTGTATGGCAATGACCTTACACAAAAGAAATATTATTTAAATATTATTGTATTCTGTTTTTTTTTTTACTGCTATTTTAACAAAGGACTGCCACTCTCTATGTTTTGGAAGCGTGAGTTAAGGAAGGCAATTTCACAGCATTTTCTGAATACAAACCATTTATATTGTAACAAAAATATTTGCCAGTTTAGTGAAAAATAACTATAATTATGTACCCACATAGGTAATTAAGGTGGTCATTCGTTCTCCTTCATTTAATAGCTATAATGTGTCAAGGTTCAAGGTTTACGAAAGAAAACATTGTATATTGTGATATTATTCTTAATAAGGTTGAGATGCTTTTGATCTCAGATTTTTTTTAATCATTATATATCTAGGGATAAACAGCTGCAACAGTCTAGCAATCAACAGTTGAATATTATTATAGAAGCTTAAAGCAATATTACACTGAATTAAATAAATTACGTTATTACGTTTCTCGTTTCCGTATTCTAATTTCATATCTTACCGAGGTTAACTTCACTTTTCTGTAAAGTGGCATTGAAAGATTTGGTATGAATGAAATAGACACTGCAAATATTAGGAAATACTATTTTGTCTTTTTTACAGAGGATTCAGAAGTTAAATGTATTATAAATACATGAAAGCTTAAGTGGTTAAATATTTTGTAATAGTATTTGCATCCATAATAGTATATCATTTAAATATACAATACGCACTGGAAAATTAATGCAAATGGTATTGAATATAGCTGAAGTTAAACTTGCTTGCTGTGATTGCATACATTTAGCTTTCCTTACTCTGATCAATTCGTTTCAGTCATTTGCTGCTTATATCGTATAGTAATTTCGGTTTCCAATTTAATTATTGTTAAGTAATTTATTCAATTGTCCTTCTGAAATGGATGTCCGATTTAATCTATTAACATTAATTTATCGTTCGTGATTTTATAGAGTTGACATTTCGCTCTGTAACAATTCCTGTGAATGCAGTAATCGGTTTACCGCAAGGGGAACATGGAAGCGACTATTGTTTTGTTATTGTGAAGTACTTCTTTCTTTAGAAAACTTTAAGGATTACCATAAATGTTGCATAACATAAATCAGTTACACAGTTACATATTATACTTTATCTCCTTGCCAATATACTTTCGCGAGAATTATGCAGGATAAAATTATTTAATGAATTATTTAGAAAAGTATTGCTGCACAGTTTGTTTGGTTTGTTATATTTCGAACGCAAAAACAGTTCGATATTTTTCATCTCAAACATTTTAATGCTGGAGGATATCGTTCATACACCCAAGTGTGTATATACGAATAAACACAAACCGCATATAGTATACTGTTTGGAATCAATGTGTAAATATTCATAGTAGGGGAATGTTCTACATACGTATATACATCTAATATGAATTCATCTGTATATTAATATTAAGATTTACCTTTATACTCTGTATATCCCATATTGTAATGAAACCCTGGTAACACAGAATTAAAATGGCAGCACATTCATTTTGGTTTAAAATACACATACCCTGCTAATATTATAATTTACGAAGACTCTCAACTCAAACGTATTCTTTCTCGTTTAAAATAAAACAGCTAAATACATACTAGATTACTGATACACGCAAATCTGTTTCATCAGGACAGAACTTGTGCTATAATTCCTTCTCTATAGAATGAAGGATTGCCCATATAACACATAAAACTTCCGTGTCCCAAATTTATTTATACTTATACAGTTTCACAATTACCTTCACTTTACACGTGAAGTTTGGCCTGACGAAGTATTGCAAACTAGTCCAATGGATTTAGAAATACAGTTCCCGGGAGGAAAGAAAGTTCTTGGTCACCACTTCTGTCCAAGTACATTTATATACAAATTTAATTATAACTTTACATACAGACGCACACGAAATATATATATCCGTTGTATACTTTAACTACAGAAAGAAAAAAATCACGCTCCTTAAAGTATTTATATGCAATGAATTATGCTTATTATATTTCTTTGTACAAAATGATGTAGAAAAATATAAGAGCAAATGTGTACTAGCCTCCGAATATTAGCAGAACAGCTCTCGTTTGTTAAATGATGATTGTTTGCAATTAACTGAGCGAGATGATTTAAGACAGGTACTTTTATATTTAACGTACTCAATATACCATATATTTTCATTCTTAAATATGTATTTAATCCGGTAATTTATTTTGTCTCGTTACATTCAACATTATAATAATGAAACACGTTCAGAATGTTTAGTTCTCGTGAATGTTTAGCTCAGTCAGGTGAAATACGACTCTCGGTGAATTAGTGTATTGCGGTCCATGTATTCGGCAGGGACGTGAAATTTCCGCGCAATCCTTATTCGTGCGTCAGGCTTTCTTTGAGTGGTTCCTTCAATTTAAGGTATCATCCATCAGGCGGGCTTTTAGCCAACTTATAGATATATATATAACAATGTGTATATATCTATATATGTATACATATATATGATTTAGTCTTTTAGCTAGGTAATATCAACCGCAAAATATATGAATCGATTAGAACTTACAGAACATTTAGAACGTTTCACTTACCCAAGAGATTTGCATTAAATTACAAAGGGTATGTTGTAATATAGATAGTAAATATATGCGGGATATTCACTGAAACTACTATACTCGCTTCCAAAATGAATAAGTGTCGCTCCATTGTTGTCAAACGCTGTGGGGTGAGCGATTCAATTTTATGTGGCATTTGCAGTGAATACAGAAAAAAAAAGAAACACGGTTTTGGTTATTGGTAGCATTTTTCCTTTTTTTTTTTTTTGTAATTTGTAAAGTTCAGAAAACGTTAGTTGTATAGAATTAGACATACATCCATATAGTTTTCTGTACTGTATTTGAATTCAATTAGTTTAATATCAATATATGCAATGTAAAACATTGCATTGTGTTCATGCATAACAAAACTGAAAAGATAACTAAATAAACACAATGTTCATCGTATAATTTCCAAATTCTTCAACTCTATTTAAGTAACAAATTGAAGAAACATGCTAAGGGAAAGCTTCTGCTATTACAAAATACCTTTGGGTTAAAGTTCTGCAGTAAAATAGCGTTAAAATCCAAATATCAACAGCATAATAAATAAATATCAACCGCTTATCATAAATAAAAGGTTTCTAACAGGGAAGGAAATGTCAGAAAATGATAAATATAAATTCGGATCTAGAATAGCTGGTTTCATCGGCACAGCTCTATTCATACCGCACGCGGTGTTCAATTACGTTATTCTTTTTCAAATCTCAGCGGATGACTTTTATACATAATAGAAATTAACTCCTCTTGTATATTCAGAACGATATAATACTATCTCTATTCAGCTGCAAATAAATGGTATTTATTTTATAAATGATGCACACGTATTTTGTTTTTCTAATAGGCATAAGAGATTCTGAAGTATGGAGATTATATATGAGGTTGTGATAACTGTTCCTCTGGCAAAGTGTTTCTACGTTACTTCGACCTGTAATCATAAATTGTTTGTGCCATTATCAACGAAGGCGCCTGTAAGCGATCATAGTTTCTGCTGTAAATGGCTGGGAAATTTACATAGGTTAACTTTCTACCAACTTCAAAATAAGTGACACTTGTGCTCAAGAATCCATGTAAATTTAGTCTGAGGCGACGGCGATCTGTACGCATCTATGAATATATATGTTTGTGTGTATGTGTGTATGTGTGTATGTCGCGCGCGTGTGTGCAGTTATTACCGCGCATGTATGAATACGTACAATATCAGCACACGCTCATTCTCACATACAAACATGCTCATATATTTACATGCACCGATAAAACATTGCTCATACACATAGTCTTCTATGTCTGTCATTTATATGCTATTCATATACACACGCACACACACACACACACACACACACACAAACACACACACACACACAC
>NC_068981.1:68914038-68914710 GCF_001194135.2 Octopus bimaculoides
TATATATATATATATATATGTATGTATGTATATACTTAGTTACTGCAGGTGAGTGTAAGAAGAATATTTCCATGTCAAGTGTTAGCAAATCAGAATCGTTTAATGGTTTTTTACTGCTTCCTGGATGAAGGATTAGTTAAAATAAATCTTCTTATATTGGATTAACTTATGTATGCAATCCTAATCAAGTAATTTCAGTAGTTAACACCTTTACGTAATGTAAACAAATCATTTGTTACGTTTGTTACTCCTATGTGCCCAATGCAATTTCATACTCACAGTCTCAAATGACCGAACTACTCATTACAATTAATATATACATATATAAATATATATATATATATATAATGTCTTACGTTTAAGATGATTGCCATGCTTTACCTGATGAGAAGGTTACAACATTAATATCAAAGATCCCTATGGATCACACAGGTTGTAATCCTTTGAAACATATGTAGGAATAAAGTATGCAATTATAACATGCGTTTTCTCCAATCCTTAAATTCTTAAATATATGCAAATACCCAAAATTTAAAGGAGTTCCTGCCTTAAAAACAGGAACTAAACAACAGTTATTTTGTGTTCTTTGCTACACTGGTTTCTATTAACCCATTTATTCTATCAGAAGAATTTTTATTCATTAAGATAGAAGAAATACACTTAATTATATAT
>NC_068981.1:68915440-68919903 GCF_001194135.2 Octopus bimaculoides
ATATATATATATATATAGTAATCTATCTATCTATCGATCTATCTATCTATCTATCTATCTATATATTTATGTGAAGGGAAAACTCACTTGATTTTTTATATGCTCAGCTCGGTAATGTATATGACACATGCGCTTGCGCTTATGCACCATGCTGCACTCCTGTTGTAGGAATCAACAGTAGTCACCCATCACGTGTGGATTGAACCGGCCTTGATACCTCTTTTCCATCTGCGATATGTCCTGGTGGAACCGATTGCCATGCTCATCATTAACGGGACTAAAATTCGTTGGAAAAATATGATATGAAAATACAAGAAGTGCTTCTTGTGCGTTTGGAACAGCCGCGACGACAGAAATCATTACACTGTAAAAGACTAACCGAAAAGAGATGTGTGCATAATCATTCGGTGCAATGTGCAGCATATGCCACTGGTAAACCCTCAAAACATATTCCTTCCACCCCTTCCCATTTTTTCATACGTCGTTAGCATGTTGTTTATTATATCCCCATATTTTTCAGCTCTGTTATTTCCACGAAAGTTCTGTACAACTAACAAGAAGGAATCTCATGCCGTCAGCTCAACTGTATTCAGTTTACCTCGGAATTTGCTATCAGATATCAATTCTCTGATGTCGGGTACAATGAAAATGCTTGCTTTCAATTTTGATTCACTGTTCTCTGCACTAAATTTTATATTTAGGTACTGGAAGCTACCAGAATCGTGTGTCATTGCTTTTCAAAAGCTCTTCATGAGGCCGAATTTGGTGTGAAGGGGTGGAAGGAATATGTTTTGAGGGTTTACCAGTGGCATATGCTGCACATTGCACCGAATGATTATGCACACATCTCTTTTCGGTTAGTCTTTTACAGTGTAATGATTTCTGTCGTCGCGGCTGTTCCAAACGCACAAGAAGCACATATTTGCGCTATATCCCAGCTGAAGTCCTAGGAGAAGGAAAATTACCTTTAAGTCACCACAAATATTCCATTTATGAACTGAGTAATTAACTCCTTTCAGAATGAGTTCCATCGATTTATACGTTTGTTCCATACCGACAACATGACTCACAGGATTGGAAGGTCTTTCTTTATCATTATGTAATAACACAGTTTTGATGCTAACCTAACTCGAGTCTATAAAAAATCTCCATTCGTTAGCCGCATGCACGTGTCCTTTTTTTTTTTGCATGGGTGCATTAATGTCAGTACAGACAAAAGTAGTAGATTTCCTTTCTTGAAAAATACAGATATGCCTTCATGGAGGGAAGGAACCCCAAACTTCTCTTTTCGCCTTTGACAATACTAGGTCTCACTAAATCATTCATTTTTCTTAGAATCAGCTACGTACGCTTCATCGAAAGGAGGGTCAGGGGTTCATCGTGTGACGTGTCAATGTCTACAAGTGAATCTTGTGAGAAGGAAACTGGGACAAGGTTCTCGAAATCACGTTAGACCGGTTTAGAGGTGACTTAGAATCTGCATACACAATTTGTGCTCTGGTTTTCTTTAAGAAACCACTAATATTAGTCATGCAAAAGTAACAATCAGAGACATTATTGGTTGGCTCACGTCATGTCGCTGGTACAGCAAAAGCATTCCCTTCCGTTTTCCATTCAGCCACTGTGTAAGCCCGAAGTAATACACGATGCATCGTATATGTGGTGCCCATCTCTTGTCTGGTCCCCAACATCACACCTAAAATAATATTTACAAATAGTTTTTAATTTAGTGGCAATGTTCTTTTGCCAGTCACACGGAACAAGTTTTCCACAGATATAACTAAATTTGTCTTTGTGATTCTCACACCCTCTCCTATTCATGACCTAATACAACGAACACAGTTAAAACTGTAATCACGTAGAGCGAGAAATACATACACTACAGATAACGCAGCGTAAATGACACCGAAAGTTACCACGAACAAACTGACGCATTTGGCACTTGCACACTACACGTCAGCGCCATCTAATGCTAAACTGAGTAATGAAATGTGTCATCGTTTGTTTTATTGCTGTCATTTCTTTAAGTTTGAATTAAAACCGCTTTCATGTTGTCAAATTTTATAATACGGCCTATATCTCACCGAAAGTATAATTATAATCTTTAGCACACGCATAACTCAAACTTTTGACGTGCTAGAATAATTCTGAATGCGGATTCAGAATCAGCATCCTCCATTAAGTCTAAAACACGTGCTTTTACCACAGTAGCAAAATCTTTGTTGTCCAGTGTAATCGGACGATGCTAAATTTTTGAAACATATTCCCAATGTTGTCCGCAAAATGAACCGTTGCAATAACACTACAATTTCTAATACTATTTGTTCTTCGGGGCACTTTTTAGCAAGTTAGATATTGTATTGTGTTTATTAAATATGTTAGTACTGAATTCATTGTATACTTTAGTAGGGTTCCCTCAATGTGTCAACCCTATTCATGGTGCACCATTGCTACGTTGGTGTAATATATGTACCCACTGCATGTCATTCCCATTTACGTTGGTTTCATAAATGACATTTCTTATAATATATAATTCATTAGGAAGATGAGATTCCAAGTATTGATCGGAACATGCGAGATACTACGCAATGATCTTTGAGATGATAATCCAAGATATTATCCGCCAAATGCAGCTGATGGGACCAGAGATACCTTAATACCTTCATATCTTCGTTGAGCCAGAGATAATTTCACAGAGAGCGTAGAGTAAAACAATTCAACACTAAAAGTATTCTTCCCTAAATGTTAGTTATAATATATCGACCAAAACAGGTTACTGAACCACAAGACCAGTCCGAAAACTTACTGATTAGCATCACAATAAAATTAAAGAAGGGTGATAGAATATATTTTGTTCGATTTCATAAGCTGCCTTGATGAAACTGTTCTCAGTTGTCGGTGAAATGTAACGAGACTCAGCAATCCGATGTACAATTTAACATAAGCGTCTTAAATAATGATATTTGATGTATTTTCTATATCAGCACATCATTCAAAATAACAATACATATTTTCATTACCGAATATCCGATATTATTACATGTCTTAACGAAATCTGCATTTGGTTGACACCTTTGCAAATTATGTAACGGTGAAATTCCTGTTATAATATGCCACCGAACATAAACAAAATTACACTCTCATACAGATACACATATATGTCCTGGAAACACGGATTCACAAACAGAATAACTTTTTATCCTTTCAGTATCGCCTCTTTTTATATTTTTTTATCATACCACAGACGTGTTACGTACATGTAACACAAGTAGATAACAATATTCCAATAGGAATATGGTTGGATTTCAGTTTCCTGGTTTTTCTATAATCTGATTAGCACCTAAGTAGCAGGCTGGTCCAATACATTACTGCTCGAGATTAATAAGTAATATCTAGATTGACTAGGTATAATGTAATACAACTATGCATACCAGTTTTAATAGACAAGACGAAATATATTTACATTTACAGTACTCAGTAGTAAAGTTGTATATTAAATATTCCATATATAATGCTTCTCGAAGCTAACAATGCCATTAGAAATATATTCATGTAATTATCGTTGGTTTGGTTACAGAAGTATCTAATAACATAAAAGATATAACGTTTAATTAAGCTCAGCGTCTGACGAAGAAAAGGTAAATGAATAAAGTTACACGTCATTAGTTGGTAAACAATATTTGACATCAAATTAGCCATAATCTTTTTTCTGGTATCGATAGTTAATGCATGAGAGATAACAAGGTATGTATTTTATATGTGTGTGCTTGTGTGTTTGTGTCTGTGTGCGTAATCATTATTATGTTATTAAAGCAGCAGTTTAATTTTTCCTTGTAAATTATTCTCTTTATCACAACGTATTTTCTGTTTAAGCTAACCCATACACCGGTCCTCTGTTTTTATTCAGTCCTACTTTGGTTGGACAAGGTCGTCAGAAGACGTTGATGGCGTGTGTTTGGTGGTCTGGCGCAGGTGTGATCCATTATGATTTCTTTAAACGTGGCTTATCAATAATGACCGAAGTATACTGTAGGCAACTGGATCAAAGCTTAGAAAGAAGCAGCCTAGATTAAACAACAGATCCACTCTTATTTTAGTGCAAAGCACCGCCAGACCACACAACGCGAAAATTACAGGAGTTGGAGGTTGGAAGTTGTCCATCATCCACCACACTCACCTGATCTTGCCCCCACTGACTACCACTTCTTCCAGAATATGGATAACTTTTTGAAAGGATAAAATTTAATTCCGACAATGATGTAAAACAAGCCTTACAAGATGTTATTGACTCTAGATTGCCAAGCCTTTACAATTCCGGGCTAGACAAGCTACCGCTAAAATGGCATAAATACATTGACAATATGGGTGCATACTTTGATAAATAAAATAGTTCATTGTATTTATAAAACATTAGTAAACTATTTTCTTTTCTAAAAATTTCATACTTGACGACCTAATGTGTA
>NC_068981.1:68920009-68920714 GCF_001194135.2 Octopus bimaculoides
ATATATATATATATACATACATATACATACATACGTACACACACAAACAAAGACACACACATACGCACACACACACATATATATATAATCGCATATTTAGGTATGAAAATAACAGTGCGTGGCTATGGTTGGGGATGTTTTTGTAAAATATATTTGAAAAGTAGTTACACTTACAATAGAGAGAGTGCTAAAACCTTGACATTATCACCTATACACTGATTTCGAAATAAACAACCTGTCAAATGTTATTTGGTATCTCTAAAAAAGATATTATAGACATATTTTTTTATTAATATAAAATCTAATTATGCAGATTTCGAGAGTAAACAATAGTTGATATTGATATAAAGATCGGAATACAAACAATAGCAAAGATATCCTTTATCTTGGCATTTGACAAAGGTAGGAGAAATAGATAAATGTATCCTTAAAGGGGAATCATCCCTGAAATGTATAGAACAAAACCTAATCAATGAAGCTAAAATAATGCAAAGTTCATGTGAGATACTCATTGACGGTTTCATGCAATTTCAAAAACGCACACGTACTCGGAAACATCGAAGCATACGCCTACGTATACACATACGTGTGCATATATATGTATGTGTGCGTATTTGTATGAGTGGGTGCACACACACACACACAAACACACACACACATATATATATATATATATATATATATATATATATATATATATATATA
>NC_068981.1:68921143-68924631 GCF_001194135.2 Octopus bimaculoides
ATATATATATATATATATATATAATGACTGCATAGTACAACTAGTTGGCTGGTGTAATCGGTAACACACTTAGCCGCGTTAACAAAGGGATGAGTGTTCGAGTCCCACACATACGAGAAAGACTATTTTCCGTAGACATTCGCACGGTGATTGCTTTAAACTTATAAAAAAATATTATTATTATTATTTAAAAGACCATTTGCACCAGAAGCATATATATTCTAGTTATACTTCTATATGTAGCACTTAGCTTATGCTTGTAGCTTTACTTTTTCACAGAACTCAAAAGTTTTAATATTCCTATATAGTTACTTTCTAATTCTGTGTAAGTGTTAGACATTTTGCCAAATAAATTCATCGAAAAAGTAGTAGAATTACCTACATCCGAGAAAATATCCATAGCAGACTTTTGAGGTTAGTAAGATTGCTCCTATTTCAAGACAATTTTCTCTATTTGAAGATTATTACTGTTATTAACATTAGTGTTTCTGATTGCCAAAATTATTAGATCTTCGCTAAAAGGCTTTGTTTTTGTTTTTCTCTTTCTTCATCTGAAGTTTCTTTTCTTAATTAAAATCCCGACTTGGTACTGTATGTTTACCGGTTTGATAATATATCGGCAGCGTCAAGCATAGTTTCAATATCATCAGTATGAAATATTCGATTTTTTTACGTATATCGCGCACTTCTAATTGGACTATGCGGTCAGTAGATATTCTACTTCAGTAATATATAGAAATATTGTGGTGGGTAGCAGCGATGACATTTCCAGAGAAGCTCTAGGCGTTGACAAATACGATGTAGCTGGTGTATTTCGTAGGACGTTCCGGCTCTTAACTACCATGGATAATTTCAGAAATCCCTTGCCTGATACTGCTACCAAGGAGCACTGCCTGCTGGAGATAAACTTAAAGTTATCCTGGATCGTCTCATCGTGCCCATTGATCTGTGAACAATTATTTGCACTTTGAACGTTAAACTCTTAAGATCGTTCTTTACACATTCCATGCCAGAATGACGGAGATCTCAAGAATGATGACCGACAGGTGGCGCACTTCTCTTTGTCTGTAACTTATTACCACTCCCCACTGCTTAGTGGTAGTAGTATACGATTATATGTCTGTACAAATGTGTTCTTAGTCCAAAAGATTGGAGAAACTAATTGCCAAATACATCTATGCCTTCTAGTCAGTTTAAGCAAATGTTATACATTAAAAAAAAAACATTCAAGAATTAGCAACTTTTGAGCATATAAAGAAACTAACAAACTTGAAGATGATTCGAAGCTGAGCGTTACAGGCGCCATAACAACAGAAATGATGAGTAGAAAGATAAGGCGCGTGAGGGGAATGAGGAAGATGAGGTTGAAGACGTTGGTGTCATCATCATCATCATCATCATCATCATCATCATCATCATCATCATCATCATCATCGTCATCATCATCATCATCATCATCATCATCATTATTATTCTTTTCTAATGCCAATATCTTTCATTAATTTCCTGGATTACTGAGGAAGTGAAAAATGCATATCGTTTTATACATCCTCTATTTTAGTATAATATTTGCTGACTTTAATTATTTTTTTATTGACCAATTGGCAAAAGTTGATATTGTGAAATTCATTATTCTATTTTAAGAAAAGCAATACTATAGTAACTAAAAACTTAGAAAAAAATAGCTAAAAATATGTAGGTATGATATTAAAAACTGAAGCAATAATTAATGTAGAAATACAGTGCCTCACGCACACGCACGCACACACACACACACACACATACACACACACACACACACACACACACACACACACACACACACACACACACACACACACACACACACACACACACACACATAACAAATCTCTTAACTTACATTTACTTTTTTGCTAAGTTCCAGATTGCTAACATCTAGTTTAATAGTGAAATCTTTAAATATTTACTTTTACATTCGGCCTCATCAATTGGTTTAATATATGATAGGTTATGTGACTGAATACTGGATACGTGCACAACAACGAACTAGATTTGGTCAAGAGATATTATTTCTAAACAGCAATTAATTGCTATACGAATATTGTGAATACAATGATTATTCAGACTGGATTCCAGGTGAAGTTAGTCCAGCACAATTTAGACTCAGGCATGACTGTGTGGCTACGAATCACGCTATGCAACCATTTGCTTTCCGATTCATTTACACTGCAAGGCACTTGGAACAATTGTCTTCTGCTGTAGCTCTGGGCCACGAATGCCTTGTGAAAGAAATCCTATGTAAGCCTGTCGTAAGCACGCACACACACACAGACACACGCACACAGGCACATATACATATATACATATGTACGGCAGTGTGTTTGTGCATGTGCGTGACGCGTGTTTGTCAAGCGATGTTGCGGGGGGGGGGTAGCACAAGCACGCAAACATATACACACACAGACATATATACGACGAGCTTCTTTCTGTTTCCGTCTACCAAATCCACTCACAAGGCTTTGGTCAGTTCGCGACTATACTAGTAGACACTTGCCCAAGGTCCCATTACGTGGCACCTTGTCTCATCAACATCGCTTGACAATCGATGGTGGTGTATTTACGTCCCCGTAACTTGGCGGTTCGGCAAAAGGGACCGATAGAGTAAGTACTAGGCTTAGAAAGAATAAATCCTGGGGTTTATTTGCTCGACTAAAGGCGGTGCTCCAGCATGGCCCTAGTCAAATGACTGAAACAAGTTTTTAAAAAATCATATTTAGACGGATCGGCAAAAGAGATCTATAGAATAAGTGCCAAACTTTTAAAATATATACAGTTTTCGATCTATTCGAATATGACACTACAAAGCACCATCCTAGCATAGGGATACTCCAATGATGACATCCGAGTACAGTGTTGCTACAATTAGTAGAGTATTAATGGTACGTAGCAAAAATAAAATGCACAGTGATGTAAGCCTCAAAGAGTTACGAATGTTATGGTGATCGGATAGTAAACCGGTGAAGACACTATAGTTGGAAATATTGATTTGTTACGGAGGTACATGGCTATTATTTTACGTACGGGTCTTTTCCGTTATATCACATTTAGTATTTGTATGATTCGTAATTTGTGCATTTTGTGTATCGACAATTTTGATAAAAATTTTAAAAGAAAATTTACTTCCAGAATATGAGTTTAATAGACTGGAATTTTGTAACCTTATTTCAACATTCCCGTATACAAACGGAAATAATATGAAACTTGTGTCACAAAAAAAAAGAAAGAAAACGGAAAAAGAAAACAAAAAATAGCCGCAGATTCGTATGGTGGTAGAATATTATTTCGATGAACTACGCAAGCTTCAAAATTAGCATGATGATGATGATGATGACGATCATCATCATCATCATCATCATCATCGTCATCGCCGTCGTCATCATCACCATCATTGATGTAAATCTCATTTTCTAAATATCTAATATCTAGCTTGATTTTATCTAAAGTTC
>NC_068981.1:68924730-68931314 GCF_001194135.2 Octopus bimaculoides
ATATATATATATATATATATATATATATACAGTATAATGCAATATACGTGCGTATGCCTACATATATAGCATAAATTATAATAGAATACCTAGCATCATGCAGAAACTTAAAAATAGTATCATATGCAATTATAATTATAAGAATTTTAGCAGGCTGTTCAATCCTGTTCAATACAGTAACAAGATACAACAATGGATTGGGAAGCGTCAATAGCAAATATCGGTTGAATATGTCGACCGCAGCTTTACGCTACAAATAGTACAAGGAAATAAGATCACCACGGTTACATATATCTCCAAACAGAACATTCTTATCACGAGGCACACAAGGAATCGTTTTACCGTAATGGCGATAAAAGTTGATCTACCCAGATTGCCATTGATTACACGTCACTTAATAAAATCAGTAACAATCAAGGACTGAATTAATTACATCTAGTATGCTCTTCCCAAAAAGTGTGTAACTGTATGCTTATGTTAAACATCATCATCATCATCATCATCATCATCATCATCATCATCATCATCATCAATAACATCATCGTTATTATTATTATTATTGTTCAGTAGTTTTATTTTTATAACGTGCTTTCACTTCACCACCGAGCGCAGCTCTGTGCGCCTTGGGTATGTGCTGTGGTTTGCTGTGGTGCTCTTATGTTTACTGCATTGAAAGTGTTTTGCGTATTATTATTATTATTATTATTATTATTATTATTATAACTGCTGCTGCTGCTACTACCACTACTACTACTACAGCTACTACTACCACTACTACAACAACAACTACTACTACTACTACTACTACTACTACTACTACTACTACTACTACTACTACTTGTACTAACGCATGTAAAATAACATAATATGCGTTTATAATATGCATAGTATGTATTATTAAAGATCAAAGTCATTAGCTGTACATATATGAGAGTTCAGAGAATTTCCGTCACAACTGCATGTTTTCTTCCACTCTCGTATTTCATTCGAATACAAAGGAATAGAATATGAGGAACAATGTCGTAAATGTAGGATGAAAGACTTTGATATTTAGTAATGATTTCTAACATTAGCGCAAACCAGGCATTTATGAGAGAAAGGGATATAATCGATTGAATCGACTACATATAAATCCACTTCTGATTTTATCAAACCGAAGCATGAAAGACAAACTGACCACATCGGGATTTGCACTCAGACCTTAAAATGTTTTAACTAAATACTGTAGAGACATTCCTCAATCCCCCGCAATAGCATTTCAGCCAATTTACTCCCTTTTTGATTACACAATTCCAATGGTATTACAATATATCAGCAGCAGCAAAATTCAGTAGTAGTAGTAGTAGTAGTAGTAGTAGTAGTAGTAGTAGTAGTAGTAGCAGCAGCAGCAGCAGTAGTAGTAGTAGTAATGGTGGTGGTGGTGGTGTTGGTGGTGGTGGTGGCGGTGGTGGTGATACCAGCAGAGGTAGTAGTAGTAATAATGATGGTGGTGATGGTAGCAGCAGTAACAGCAATGGCAGCTTCAATAACCATAACAATAGCGATAATAGTATTACTTTCTACTATAGGCAAATGTCCTGAAGTGTGGTGTTAGGAGGGTAGTAGACTATACCGACCCCAGTGCTCGATCGATATTTATTTTATCGACCTCGAATGGCGAGTGTCTAAGTGGACCTCCGCAGAATTTGGAATAAGAACATAAAGGTGGAGATAATTCGGCTAAGCATTTTGCTCGGCTTACTGGCGTTTCTCCTACCTTATTAACAATTGTTTCTGATTTAGGCACAAGGCCAACAATTTCGCAGGAAAGTATTTAGCTGATGACTTCAACACCAGTACAGGATTCTATTGCAAAAGAGGAAAGTAGAGTTCACCTAAGTGGGATTTGAACTCAGAGCGTCAGCATCCAAAATATATACCTAAGGATTTTTAACAATGCTTTAACTATTCTGCCATTCCACTCCTCCAATGACCTCTAATAGCAAGAGTTTTTCACTAGCAACAATGATCCAATATTTCGAGTAGAATATAAAAGAAAAATACGAAAACAATATTCACAATTAGCAAGGGTGGATTTACATTGAGCAAATATCTGAGATGACTATATACACACCATCGTAGTTAATAATAAACGTTATAAACTATACTCAAGTATAAAATACGAATGAGAGGAACTACGAAGTGAAATCAAGCACTAGAATGATTAGTTAATCCATAGACTTCACATTTACACACCAATGTCAACTGCATTCTCTTACTTGTAGCTGCATAGTTTGGATAACCATATTAAGCCATACTAGTTTCACCTTTTCCATACAACTTCCACCAGCATTCCCAGAGAGAACACTTTAAGTTTATATAGAGCATAAACAAATACAGAACGCAAAAAAGAGAGAACTTAATTTCTCAACTAGAGGGCTGATTTAGGAAGCTCGGGGATACGTAATAATCGTAATATTCATAATTTGATGTTGCACCAAGTAAACAGTTGCATGGTTTTATTACGAGTCCGGTATCTTTTATCAAGAGAAAGTTATGAAAGGCAGTTCACATTACAGTGCTAGAGATTTAAACGATTGAATAAGAACAAAGGGCATGAAAGTGGGAGGACTATATGTAACAGACGAAGGAGGAACAGTTAGAAACGAAGAAGTGAAAGGCAGGGAGAATTAGGAGGAATTCTGACATAGAGGGAATAAATAGAGGTAGGAAGATGCGACAGAAAGTGGAGGGGAGAGGGAAAGCTAAGGTCAGAGTGAAGAAAGGAAGCGCCAATCGTGGTCAAGTGAATCTCACTAAGATAGCAATAAATCAGTTAAGGATGGCAGCTGATTAACGGAGAGATAGGAAGATAAGCTAAGACAGAAGAGATAGGAAGAGAGATAGGGAGACAGAGAGATAGGAAGGGAAAGATAAGCTAAGACAGAACGAGGAAGAATGTATGCTGAGATAAGGAGACTTTGGTACAAGGAGTAAAAAGCGAAAGAAAAACTGCCAGTCAATCTGGTATGTCTAGTTCAGCGTTTATTGGCTTTTCTAAACAGGTTCAGGAGAATTTCCTGATAAACGCTTTGTGCTTGTAGCCTACTGTCAGGTCTCTCTCAGGCGATTTTCCATTCAGCAGTTTCATAATAACTGGTTTCATTAGTGTTTCACTGGTGATGCTATTTGTTTCGGAAGGAGCATTTACACAATATTAATTTTGTATGTCGTTTA
Source organism: Octopus bimaculoides (assembly GCF_001194135.2). NCBI lineage: Eukaryota > Metazoa > Mollusca > Cephalopoda > Octopoda > Octopodidae > Octopus > Octopus bimaculoides. The sequence goes on from NC_068981.1 coordinate 68,927,947, forward strand.
ACCAAGCTGGATCGCTGTTCTGTTCTTTGTTTACATTTCAGATAAACCGCCAGCACGACTCTCGGTATTCCTGGGGAGGAGTCCTTACTGGGTTGTTGGTATCACATTTCGTACTGTGATATACAGCTTGTGGGTTTCGGGCAAAATTCTTCGTTTACAATATCAAAGATATCACTTACCGCTCATGGATAGTATTTCAATGTGACAAGTTTGCCTGCTAGAGCAACAATACGGGAGTTTGAGAAGAACAGTTGTGCAAGTACTCTGAGAATGCATTTGTCTCATGTGATCCAGAAGTAGGTTGGACTGGCTTAGCGAAATAGAAACTTGAAGAATAAGCAGTTTTAAGCAATGCATTGGTACATATCACATAAGCTAGAGGGTATTGGCAAGAGAAGTTGCCTCCCCTGGACCTACCATAAATATAACACACCCCGCATTGAAGGATATGCCTTCGTTATTCAGGAACGGGAGAGAGCTATTAAATACCTGATAAACAAGAGGAATTAAGGTATTACCAAACATCCACCTTATGATAAAAAAAACGGGTCTACATCCACATCAGCTGCCCAAAATCTCACGGAGATACTAAGTGCCACAAAGCATGGTATAAGTTGCAAAGACTGTTTACAAACATGTCTGCATAAAAGATTGCCTTGACATATAAATGAAAGGCATATCTGAACCAGCATGTATTCACACCTTTAAAAACAAGGAATAATTGTGCGACACTCAAATAAAAAGGTCAATGCGGTACAAACATAACATACCACATATTTTTCTTTGAACAGGGAACAAAAGGCATGCACTGTTGCATAGGTCAGTTGCTGAGGAGATGTGAATGTTTAAACAAAAGTCCAGGAAAATGAGAACATTTATGGCGAATTAATGCGGAACTTGCAGGTCTTGTACCATGAGTGTGAATTCGCATTTGTATATATCATTCTAGATACATTAGGGTATGTACCAACAAATTTGCCCCCAAATTTAGAAATATTCGGTTTCAGGGAGGAAAAGCTAAAGAAACTAAAGAAAAATCATGCATCCGCATACGTATATAGCATTTAATGTGGCCATTAATGATCCTTTATCCGACTAGCACATATATTTTAGCGCTGTAGTAATTGCACATTGTTGACAGCTATTGCGTCAAAATCCTTTTCAGTACTATCTTCGGAGATTTGAGACGTGACGGTAAACTCTATAATGAACTCATTCTTTCTGCAGACAGGTGTTTTCTTTCAGATTCTATAATTTTGAAAATTAAATATGCAAACATTCAATCAAATATATTCACCCAGTTGTTATATGTAATATAGGTAGATAAGAATAATTTCCTCAATAAAACGGCGACATTTGAGCAATATGAGAGTAATGAGTCTTTTACATAAGAAATTACATTTAATTACTTATACATGTAACAAATACCTAAAATGTTGTTACAAGGCTAGCGTTGTTTTACAGAGTGGGGATTAGTCAGTTGTATCGGGTCCTGTATATGACTGGTATTTATTTTATGGACCCTGTGAAGATGAAATGCAAGGCTATCCTCAGCGGAATATTTACACATATACTATTACGTATTATAGGTAATCTATAAAGATAAAGTGTTTACATACGCGATGAAACGTGATCATTTTACATCGAAAAGTTCTAAACAAATATTTCGTAGATTCCTTCTTTCATATTAATGAAGAAGCGATATGAATAAAAAATTAATAAATGCATCCTAAGTCATTTCCTAGTAGAACTTACTGCTTTCATACAATTGAGAGATATTCGCAAAAAAAAAATGCTTAATGATAAATATAGGAAATACTCAATGGCAATCAAATATTTCAAACAAGGGCCCAATAACAATACGGTGAAAAATAAATGCATAAATATATATTTAATGTTCTGTATAAAGTAGATCGTAGAGATTTATAAACAACTGGTCGATTTCGCGGATATATAGTATTGGATTTTCTCGTTTCCATAAACTCAAGAAGACATAATTTTTTTTAATTCTCCTACGTATTAAAATATATAGCTTTGTATACAGAACTTAGACCTATTACTATTGAATATATACATGGCCTCATGATGAAAATAAAAACATAGTTGCCATTTTAACTATATCTTGATAGACTATATATTTTACTGACGCTTTATTAATACACATAATGTATATCTAATAAGAAATAAGGGAAATGAATATATTTATATTCTAAGCAATATCAACGAAAGAAATAGATTCTACCATAATTGCACAATATATTTTCGTTAAAGATAAATGAAACTTGAAATCTATTACATGTAAATGACAAAATACTGTTACTATAGGGCTTGTGGAATATTCATCTCCTAAAATATACAGTTCTGAAATCGCTTTCCATTGCCAATATTACTGGTTTTTCATACTCTAAGGCTTAACGCTTTTACATATTTGTTTATTAATCTATATCCTCACAGGCACACACACATGAAAATGTGTGTGTATGTATGTATATGTATGTATGTATGTATATGTATGTATATATATATATATATACATATATATATATATATATATATATATATATATAATTAATCGAATCAAAGGAAAATGGAAATTAATAAAATTTTCACCTCCAAGTGGACTACCGTATAAAAGTTTAGTCCAAAGACTATGAATTAAGGTACAGTGTATATTTAAATACATAAAAGAAATGCACTAATGGGATTCCTTACGCTAGAAAGAACTGCTAGGTTCTAGAACCACAAAATTAGTGAGGTGAAATTTTGCTCACATTCTCTCCACTTTTCACTTCACTGTATACCTGTCATTTTTTCTCGCTCCTCCTTAATTATTTTGTCCCACTGCCTCTAGCTCTTTCTCTTCTATTCCCACGTGACTGGCGTTTGGCAAAGCCTGGTCTTTCTTGGCCGGCTGTTGCCCGTGCAATATCGATATTCCTCCTGTACCAGCAAAAGCATATATCCCTGCCGTAAGGCTTTATTTCCACACACGTCAGCTTAATGTGATTCGACCTTAGGCGAAAGTCAGCTGTTGTTATGTCCTTTTATTATTTTTATTATAGTTGTATAACATTGTCCTTTTTTTTTCCGTCCTTGCTTTTGTATACATTCGCTGCTTTCTTCCAAGGAATCTAATGCTCTTAGATTAGCTTTTCCTTGGGGCTGGCCAGATTGGAACAATCTCAATTATATTCAGCCGAAATTGCGAATGTAATCTGGTACTCGACTGAGAAAAGAAAACTTCGAATGACCCGTCCTTGTTTTCTTTGTATCGTCTATTTGTAATTTTTGTTACCCCATTTTTTTATCACCTAACTGTCTGGATGTTTTGCGTTCTTGTCCTATATATATATATATATATATATATA
>NC_068981.1:68931832-68934814 GCF_001194135.2 Octopus bimaculoides
ATATATATATATATGCGTAGGAGTGTCTCTGTGTTAAGAATCATGCTTCCAAACCACACGCTTCCATGTTCAGTTCCACTGCATAGCACCTCGGGCATGTGTCTTCTACTATAGCCCCAGGCCGACCAGAGCCTTGTGAGTGGATTTGGTAGACAGAAACTGAAAGAAGACCGTATTTGTATGTGCGAGGGAAGTGTATGCATTAACATGTGTGTGTCTGTGTTCGCCTAGCACTACGCCATCACTTGACAACTGATGCTGACGTGTTTTTTTCTCCGAATGTAGTCTTTCGGTAAAAAAAAAAACAAAAAAAAAACACAGATAGAATAAGTACTAGGCTTTCTACGCCTAAAACTCTTTAAATTGGTGCTGCAGCATTGCTGCTGTCAAATGCCTGAACCAAATAAAACAAAAAACAAAAAATGAAGAATACACACACGCACACATATATACATATGTGTGTGTGTGTGTGTGTGTGTGTGTGTGTGTGTGTGTGTGTGTGTGTGTGTGTGTGTGTGTGTGTGTGTGTGTGTGTGTGTAAACAGGATGTGACAAGGAAATAACACATGTTATACGAAGCTATTTGTCTAGCGATAGTGTTCATGACATGTGATAACAGTACATTCATGCACCTAATACGCTACTATTAAGTTTTAGTTAGTATAGAGGTTGGGCCTTCTGCACGACAGGTGCTTACTGAAGAATAATGCCACTGAGATTCGTGCAGCAGAGTGCGGCCAGCTAGCTCGCTTGCTAGATAAATAGATGTGGTGAGTATATGAGAATACGAATTCTTATACATAGATATATATATATACACACTTAAATACACGCACGCACACCCATATATAAATACGTTAATACATATATATCTTCTATCTTTATCTTCTATTATTTGCACCAGGATTTAGATTGGGGCTAGTCTGGGGCACCACGTTGAAGCGTTAGTCGTATAAATCAAGAAGAATATCTAAATTTTTAAGACTGCTACTAATTCTTCGCTTTCAGTCGAACCTTTTCAGTTACGGGGATGTAAATCAAAACCAGTTTTCAACGGGGGTCGGCTAGAAATAAATACCGAAAGACGCACATACAGACAGACACACAGACACACACACACACACACTCGCATACACAGCATCTCAAAAATGGTATACACACGTTTACAGCAGATTACCCAAATCTTCCTTCCTTTTGAGATTTCACCCATCAAAATTAACACTTAGCTTTAAATAAATGTTACCGGAAATATGAAAACGCAGTTGAAGTCCAAAATTAGTATAGAAGAGAGTTTCAGTCAGATCCGCCAACGCAGATAACCGCCTTTGAACTAATAATGAATTTGAATCTGATGGAAATGTACAGGATATACACAGGACCCGTTCCAGAGACCACAGGGGTAAACTAGCTCCAGAAAGTAAGAAAAGCTATTGGTAAGTTATTACATAAATCTGCTTAGAAGCCGTGACGTACAGATTTCTCAAACGTATGTCAATCGTATTTTGAAGCGCTGCAATTGGAAACGGTATATCTCATCATTAGTCCATGTTAATAATAAAGATGATACAGACGGACGAATGGAGTTTTGAAAATGGTACATAAGAAAATGCTTAGCAGATCTACGCTTTCCAATACAGGTTGTGTCGAGTGATGAGGCTACATTTAAATAAGATGGTTCAGTTGCACGTACTGGGGTTCTATAGTAAAAAGATAAAGGTACTTTCTGCTGACTCATAAGGACCGGTTTCTCGGTATGCATGGCGTATAAATTCCCTGCCTGCATGGGACGCCTGTCTGTCACAGGATTACTTACTTTTGGCAGCTGAGTGGATTGGAGCAACGTGAACTGAAGTGTTTTGCCCAAGAAAGCAACGCGTCTCCTGGTCCACTATTCGAAACCAAAACCTTACGATCATGAGTGTAACACCGTAACCACTAAGTCACTTTTCTCCACGCAAAGATATATGCTTCTACCTGAATGAGATCTTGGAAGAAGAGGTCTATCCTCATTCACCAGATCTCACACCTTCAAACTCTTTTCTGGTGGCGATACTTAAAAATAAAGTGTTCGCAACACAGAATTGTCACTGAATGAGAATGCACTCAAATGCTTAAAGAAGGAGAATCAATCATGAAGACGGAACTACACCCGAAAACATTTATCTTCAAATATAGACAAGAACGATATTGTGAAGTGTGAGGTGTGGAGCTGCCAGAATCGTTAGCACACCGGGTAAAATGCATAGCGCCATTTGCTCCGTATTTATGTTCTGGGTTTAAATTTCACCCAGGTGGACTTTTGCATTTTATCATTTCCATTTCCTCTCACTCGAAATTGCTGGATCTGTGCCTAACATTGAAACTCATATCATGAAGTGTTAAACCAAAACGAAACATTAATGGAGAAACATTACATCAACTAAAAACAGTGCAGAGAGATTTTGCTACAAAGCAAACATAATTTGCAATGCAAACCGTATATTACTCAACTAACCCAGGAAAAAAAAAAAAAACAGTGAATATAGAGAGTTTGCTTAGTCCACCCCATTCTCCTGACGTTGCTTCATGTGGCTACCACAATTTTCTATCATTGCAATATAATTTAGAAATGTTCTTGGACATTTCTTTGTTTCAAAACACGAAAAATTCTGTGCCTGAGGGATAAACAAGTTGCCAAGTAGATGGTATTAACTTATCAATAATGAGATGAAATATTACCGTGATTAGATATATCAATTCAGACAAAAGAAGCATTTGTCTCTTTCCCATCTTGAAATGCGACAAAACTCACAATAAGTATATATGTATGTATGGCGATGCAAAGAGATAGAAATCAGAGTATATTTATATTCTGATATTCAAACGCTGAGGATTTCGTGTCAACGCATGAAATTCTCGGTTCTTGACTCTAGTGCTCCTGCTATATATGTATATGTATATGTATATGTATCTCTCTCTCTCTCTCTCTCTCTCTCTCTCTCT
>NC_068981.1:68935053-68936266 GCF_001194135.2 Octopus bimaculoides
TATATATATGCGTATATATATATATATATATATAAATAAAATATATAATATACATATAGGCGTAGGAGTGGCTGTGTGGTAAGTACCATTCTTACCAACCACACGGTTCCGGGTTCAGTCCCACTGCGTGGCATCTTGGGCTAGTGTCTTCTACTATAGCCTCGTGCAGTCCGAAGCCTTGTGAGTGGATTTGGTAGACGGAAGCTGAAAGAAGCCCGTCGTATATATGTATATATATATATATATATGTATATATGTAGGGTTTGGACAAAATAATAGCAACACCTAGCATCATTGCATCATAATTTTAAGATAATTGTAAAACCGCCAAAAGTTCGTTTAATTTTATATTTTTCATTTATTATTAGTGTTGCTTAATATGTTTTGCAATAATTGCTATTTCTTTTCAGATATCATAATTAAAATTCATTAAAGTTACAGATCTATCGGACTTTGAAAGAGGTCAAATTGTTGGTAGTCGTATGGGAGGTGCTAGCGTAACGCAAACAGCCTATATGTTTGGTGTATCAAGAAGTACGGTCTCTAAAGTAATGAAACACTTGGAGAAAAAGGGAAAAAAAACCACCTAACCGAAACAAAATTCAGGAAGAAACTAAAACTTTCACATACGGATCATCGGACTGTTACGCGAATTGTCAGAAAGGATTTGAAAAGGTGAGCTCACAAAATTACTGCATATGTTAATGACCACCTCGACAAGTCTGTTTCCCCAAAAACTGTCCACCGGAAGATGCACAAAGCTGAATTTCACGGGAGGGCTGCAATCAAGAAACCAATTTAACCATCTCCCATCATCTCTGATGAAGGGATATCCATAATATCCCAGAAACAGCTGTAAGACTATATCTATATATCTTTCCTTATAAAAGTCCTGAAATCTCCTCACAACCTTGGCTTTGTTACCTCATTTTGTCTAGTATGTGTGTATGTGTATGTGTGTGTTTGTGCGTGTGTGTGTGTGTGTATGTGTGTGTGTGTGTGTGTGTGAAAGAGAGAGAGAGAGAGAGAGAGAGAGAGACTAGAATGCTGATTATGAAATTATGTACATCATATATACACATATATTATATATATATTATATGTATTAGTTTGGGTATGAAATACAAAAAAATCTACATAGTTATATATGTAAAACCAGAGAAAGCATAAAGCAGAGACTTTCAGCTGATAAATTTTAAAGCATATATATATA
>NC_068981.1:68936664-68945005 GCF_001194135.2 Octopus bimaculoides
GTTATATGAGATAAAAATTGAATAACCGGGAACTTGGAGGTAACAGTCAAATTTTCCTTTTAAAAGTGTAACATGTACTCCACCAATCATTTTAAAATTATCCTTCAATTGAATGTCATATTTTTTACTATATATATACCTCAATTTAAAAAGAAACTCGAACATGTATACGTGAATGTATGAATGTATGTATATATATGTGTGTGGTTGTGTGTGTGTGCTTGTATACAGATATACATTTATATACATATATATTGACATACATATGTATATTTTTCCACCTTTACAATTATATCACTTTTTTCAGAGGTCTTGTATAAGGTTAACCTTCTCTCATAACATAACTTTGTAAGGAGATCTTGTGTAGAACACCTGTAGTTTTCTTGCTTTAGGTTTGACCTTATCGTCACATGGTTCAAAATATTTAGTGAACAAAATCACCCCGATTTTCTGACATCAAATTGCATTAAATGAAATTTACTTCTTTTACGACAGAGATCGATAAAATAAACTCCATTCACGTACTAAGATCATCTCACTCGAATTATCCTGCTTAACATATGCTGCATACTAATATAATGTATCTTTTAATGCAGTAGAGCCAAAGTAACTGATACGTCTTACAACCATCAGACCTGAATTAGGAACTTCACAATTCTATTTTAACTTTATTATGACTGATTCAATTAACTACTGTCCAACACTTAACAAACCTGGCCATATCAAAATATAATGTACTTTATTTCAGTGGTATACAAGGTCTCATTCGTTTTATTTTTCTATGTCAAATTTTAATATGTGTATTGACGACGGAAGCAATATTACTAAAGTAATAATTTGTTACTAAAGGTTTGTATAACTTCTGTTCATAATTTCTTTCATAATTCCATCATTAACTCAAATTATGAAGTTTGGGAATTTTAAAGAGCGTATACAAAGAATATGTTCATTAATTGTGCACGCATTTACAATGTATTACCACTTTCTCTCATCTTTGCATACATTGATTCTCTTCAGCTCTATATTTTGATCGAAAAGTTTATTGTTAGTATACAATTTCAATTTTACAAGAACGCGCAGATGAAGTGAATTACGACTTATAGAATTTTTAGTTCACTTTTAGTGAACGATATTTAGTAAGCAATAATTTATTGGAAATACATGTAAAGGAACCTTTTCTTTTATACTCGAAAGCATGTTGGAAAAAAATTAGTAGTTATTCAACACTAGATAGAATGTTTACAAATTGCAATATATGTACTAGTTATGGTGACATTGCCAGTTATAACAGGTGCAAATGTATTATTCGCATGACGAGTATTAAATTTATGTTAGCTAATATTCAAATTGATTTTATTATCATTAGTGTTGTAACTGCATCTTTTCTTCCTTTGATGATTTTTGATCATTAACTTTGGTTTAGTATTATTTCAATAAACTATATGTTGATGTTGTAAAATGTGAACTACATAAAGACTTTGTACATGCACTTACATACACACACACACATATGCATACCCATATACTTGTGTGTATGAATGTGAATTCGTACGTGCGGTTCTTGCGAATGCGTGTGTATGTACACATCGCGTACTCTGCTTTGAGTGTTCTTTGATCCGAGAAAGCAAAACTAAAATGATATTGTAATGTTGTACAACTAGTACTTTTGATATATTAAAATATGTGTATATATTTGTCTGTAGGCGTTTATGCTTGTATGCGTATGTATTCGCGTGCATGTACGTGTATGTGTGTATGTATGTGCGCATGAATGTTTGTGGGAGTGAGTGATGTTCATCAAGCTTTAAAGGTATCCATGATAAACCAAAGAATATTCAAACGACGAAATTTAATAAATATACCCATTTTTAAATGACTATTTAGGTACAGTTTTATTTCCTGTCACACGGAGCATAGATTGGAGAGTGTATAATATATTTCACTAGCTGTACATTGTTTCTATTTGATCGGATGGGTAACTAATTCCAGAGCTTTGTGGGTACGAATAGTAATTGAAAATAAAAATATGACAGAATAAGCTTAGGAGTATTTTGGAAGGCAGTTGGAAAGTAACGGACTGAGCTGTTAAAAGCGTTATACTGTACAGGGCAGGACACAGGATCTCCGAAATTGGATGCTTAAAATGGCTGTGTGTACTATAATATTGTAAAAACATATCATTTATGGCGGATAATTTAACAGGGCTACATATCAGTTATTGCAAAAACACATATTAACAGTACTCTGGTAAATAAAAAAAAATCAGATCATTCAGTATTGTTTCTAGTGAGCACACATGCACACACACGCATACGCACGCACGTGCGCACACACTCACACACAAATACGCACATACAACCACACTCTCTCTCTCTTTCTCTCTGTTCGTTGCAGTGCATCTTAAGTTCTGCGTGTATGACTGCTTATGTGTGTGATAAGGTATTAATACGAACACATCCACACCCACCCAACTTACACACACGCACACACACACACACACACACACACACACACACACACTCACACACGCACGCACGCACGCACGCACGCACGCATGCATATTTACGCGTGCAATAATGTCTTTACTCCAAGTTCTATATTAAAACAGCTGGACACGTAGATGGAGCACTTAATATTTTAATATTGGGGACAAGAATTTACCTCTCTATATGCTCAAGCAACATTTTATTCTTCAACATTTCAAGCAGCTTCACCCCTGCAAGCCACTTTGCCATCCCGTGAACGTAGATATTTTCTGTTCTGGACATGAACTATACGCATTATTTGAGCATTATGCATAAACGACATAAGCCATCATAGATTTATACTGGTCTCTTTCATATATATATATATATATATATAGAACTGCATTGATAAGTCAGTATAGCTGGACATTGCAAATGTGTAAGGATCTTCTTCACATATACATACCCATTATTCCGTTACGTATTATCAGTCACAATCAATTATAAGGTTTAATGTACGAAAGGCATGACTACCATATACTTAAAATGTAGTTTATCTGTGTTATTGAATATATTGAATATTAATTGGCATAAGCATATAAAGAAATAATGATTTCTTATATGGGCAGAGAAGCAACTGAAATGTAGGTGAAGGGCATACAAGGAATTGAATGACGCCTTGGAAAGCGTGTGAAAAATTGTGAGTTCTACTTGAGTAGAATATTTTAGTAAGCTTAAAACAATGGCATTATACTCTCTAATAGCGAGTGTTTCATTGCTTCATTCAATCAAGCACATATTTCGTTAAAATTGCAGTTTATGAAGGGAAATAGAAACAAAGTATCAAACGTAAAGCCCTGTGTATATTTTATATTTTTAGTCACTGGACTGTTGCTATAGATATATTATCAAACAGAGTGAGGGAAGCAACTGAGAGAAGAGAGTATTTTTTCTTCGTAAATAAATGGGACAAAATTGCAGTTGAGATATATTGGCCGCAGTTCAGTGTACCCTGAAATTCACCCTTCCTGACATTTAATTTACCATTCATATGCACTTTTAATTTGCACTTTGAACACATCCTATTAAACATTGCTTACCACGGCTGACTTGTCTGCAAAACGCAGGCGGGCTGTTGGAAGCTTGCTATTCAATAAATTTTGGGGAGTACCTGGGAGAAAGGTAGCAGACATCTAATGGATTAAATTATTTTGCAGGCACAAGAAGTTGAAGGAGGGTAGTGAGGCAATTAGATATGATGATATGTGTCAGAGGAAGAGGGAGGGAGGACATTAGACATGGTTGAAAAATACTCAATTTTAAGGCTGCAAACTATCGTGTGGCTCTAAGGACAATACGTATACAGTTTAGAAGTGATGTGTCAGCTGAAAACAGAATTATTCATGAAGATCAGAACGTTCGCACAGCTTTTATTCTGGAGTGCTCAGTGAGGAGCATCCTGGCAACAAAATACTTGAAAGAGAAGGAATTCAAAACTGTCCCAACGTCCGTTCAGTTCGGACTTTGGTATCATACATATTTGATTGTTTTCCAAGCTGAATGAGAACCTCAGGAATAATCGTTCTGGGACAAGGTTGCAAATAAACGCTAAATGTATATACACAGACACACGTACGCGCGCGCACACTTACATACTCACACAAGCACACACAGACACACGCACTTGCATATATATATATATATATATATATATATATATATATATATATATATATATATATATATATATATATATATAGATTTCCTCACGATTCATACGGCTCATGCCACATTATTTACCTGGACACGTGGGGTATATGTATAGTACGTCCCCAATGGCTTAAAATGCATGTAAGCAACGAGAGATCATTTGATAATTCAAGGACATCATAAATTCAAAATTAGATCAGGAAATCAAAGTCCACCAAATTCCGTTAAATGTCATTCTTTGTATAAATTTAAAGTTACAATTAAATGACAGAGAATAAAAAGTGGCAAAATGAAATACATTTAATTATTTATTAGGACACAAGCTTACACGTGTGAAGAATATAAATGATACATGATTAATCCATGTGATTTTTAAATGTTCTTTACTTCATGAATTTATAACTTGATATATCCACTTCTATATGAATCATCAGTATAACCACTTGGTTAATATTGCGCTGCTTCAGTAAGAATCATAACATAAATGAATATGACCCTAATATCTGCTGCTCCGTCGCAATTTTTTACGGTCAACAAAGCACGAAGACGTTGCAAATAGACACCATGCTTATGCAATTATATTTTGAAATCATTAAGTGAAGAATAATTGTTTCTATATTTCAGAGAAGGTCAGCAGCTTTAGAGCGTGTGGACTATATTGACTACTGTACTTGACTTTTACTTTCTTTTATCGAGCCTGAGAGAGGAAAGAAAAGTTGGCAGCATGGGTGTGTAAATTCAGGAAGTACAATATCAGAAGAAATCCTGCTAAGCATTTTGTCTAATGCGCTAACGATACTACCAGCGCTCTGTCTTAGAAAATGAAGAATAATGAAAGCTAAAACAAGAACTGGTTGGTTTAGGTTTTAGACTTGGCCAATGAATCAACAGTGTATATTGATTTCTTCCAACAGTTACTTCTATCCTTTAAAACCAACACGAAAATGATTTCCAACAGATATGGCACAACAATTCGCAGGACATGTAACAATCGACTGAATTGATTTGAAGTTCTTGATATATTTTATTGACGCAAGAAGATACAGAAAGCAATGTCGGAAGCAACGGAATTGAAAAGATACCTCAAATACCACGAGGGATTTTAGCCAAATATCTACCAATAATTCCATTCTTCGCTTTCAATGTTTCCTATATCTAAGATAATACGCACTCTATGATGAAACAATAATGAAGTACTTGCGTTAACATACTATATATCTGAGTGTGTGTGCTCGACCATAATGATATATATATACACATACATACATACATACATACATACATGTAAATAGGTGTCTGTACACAAACATATATAAGCATGTATTTTGGTATGTGTGTAAATATGTATGTAAGTATATAACAATAGAATTTGAACAATCAGTTTGAAGGATGGGAGCTGGACATCGTCGTGTATTTAGTTCCCTAGCTCTTCAGTTTATTGCACTCGGAAGCTATATAATCTAGAAAACCTTATTTTCTACGAAATATGTTCGAAATAAGTTCACGCAACTCCATTTCATATCTAATGTTCCGCGAAATATGTTACAATCATTTGAAAAATAGTTTTTAGTGTGTAGAGCACTGTACTTAATTACCTCCCTCTCGTCGTACAGTAAATAGTCTGTAGCAGCAATTTACATCTCGCCCGGCCAGAGTCGATGAAATGAAGTACCAATAAATATGCTAGGAGTATGCCCTGCTGACCAACATCCATTAAGTTAGTCCTGGCTTTTCCAGATAACTATTTAGCATTCTCAAATGGGTCTAAATTCTTCATTCCTTGCAAAATATGACCATTTGTATCAGTCACCTTATAAAACAATGCAACATTTCTCATTAGAAATTGGTGAAATAAACTAGAAAACACGTGTTCCATTCACTCATGCAATATATGCAACGATCAAAAACAATAATACAACCGTTCAACTTACAAGGAATAATAGCAACATCATCTCCATAATAAACATATTCACAAACTATCAAGGACACACTGAATAAAACAGTAACGGTAGTTTGAATGGCATTACGCTGTGCAGGGCTGCGAAATACGTTTGTACTTATGTTTCATCAGGAATCGTTACCCTAAAGCTAACTAGCAGCGACAACAACGGCGAAAATCACAACGACAACAGCAATAATAACCGCAGCAGCTTCTTACTATAATGGATATTATGTTCGTCTGTCTGTTCCCTCTTCACAGTCAAACGACTGTACCAATGGTCGCGATGTTTTTCGAGATTACGAAGGAATTAATCAGGGAGGATTTTGCCGGCAAACATGTGAAGAAGTAGGATTATTTAGTGGATATTGAGTTTTGTATTAATAAATCACATTAATTTTTTTTTTGTTAAAATTTCGGCAGCGAAGATTAACTCTGGATTTCTCCCCCGTGTAGTTCGTGAATTTAGAGGGTTTAGATTTGAGATACTATCCTCTTATTTCCCATTGTAGATGGGTAGATTTGCTATCTTACTATATTTGTCGTCATATCCGTCTGTCTATCCGTCTGTCCATCTGTCCCTCTTTTTGTCTGATCCCTCTTCCCACCGAAATGGTTACGATATTTTCCGGGATTACTAAGACGGTCTTTAGGAAAGATTTTAGCATTAATAAATGAGAAAGTATGATAATTTCGCGGATATCGATTTTTGAATCAATTAACCACCTTCGCATTTTTATTAAAATTTCACTGACCACGACTGACTCTGGATTTTCATCCTATAGTTCGTGGCCCCATCCTAGGTATGAAGAGGGTCGCGAGGACGGTTAATAGCGAAAATAAATTGGGAAAAGTGTGTGTCTATATATATTGTGTGTGATTATTCAGTGATTATTGAAGTGTGACAATCTCGAGGAGGATTCGAAACGACTAACCGAAACAGCTGTTGTTTACGTCTCAGTTTTGTCAATCAAAATAATCCAGGAACATCCATGCATTATTCACATAGAACAGTGCCAAGTAAGTCTTAGTTTGATTTGTTTGCAACCTCAAAGATTTCGCTCGAGCATTTACAACAAACAAGGCACAGAGCCAGACTTTAGATCCTGTAGGTGCATTTTAACCCACTCCGATGTTTACACACGGCCATTTATACGTCAGCAACGTACTCCAGTAATTTGAAACAGAAAATATTGTCCACAAAGAAGTTTTGTAATGATATTAATATATTCGAAAGGAATTAGATCCATAGTTTAAATAAGGTAAATTGTGAATCTTTAATGTATAAGAGTATAAACAAGCGTAAAAAAGTGCAAACATCTAAATAGCTGTATATCTAAATAACATATTTTTTCTTAATACTTTGTAATGGTCAAAGGAAGCTCTAGCTTTCGTTAGGAGTGGTTCACATAACCATTCATGATACAGAGGCTGGGAGCCTATTTCAGTTCGGGAATGAATCGTCATCACATGTCTCTTAGTTGCAAACGCATGTAATATGGCTGCAATAGAATGCTGTATCACCAACGATAATGTGATTTCTCTAAGATATTACCCAGTAACATATGTCCATTCACACATTTCTCAATACATACTACTGTTATGACTTCTCTCCCTCATTTTATACCTCCATCGTACATGGGCAGATTTGCTAGTCAGGGTAATTGGGTTAATGTAGAGAGTGTATTAAATAGAAATTCAATGGAAAATAGAAACAGTATTCCGTTATCAACATATTGGTCAACATTTACACTAAATATTGGTATGTAGGTTATTTTTATTGTATTTTATTCTCTTTTTTTTTAATATTGTCTACAAATGGAAGTTTTTACTAAAATTAATAATTTTACTGTAGGGAAAAAAAAAATCGGCATATCTGTAAATATTAGATATTTTATTGAGATATATCTCTTTCATGAGACGTCGATATTAATTTTCATATATGTAAATTCTCTTTCAAGATAAAAGAACCCACGTATTTTAATGTCTCGAGTGACATGAGAATAACTGTAGTGTATGAAAATGCGTAAAAAGTTAGTTAAACATTGTGAAACCAATATTTATTTAAAACATTTTAATCCTGTTATAGCATTAAAAAGAATTTCAGAAAGAAAAAAAACATTCAGAAGCTCGAAACAACCAACGCTCACAAACGCGTATACACATGCACACGTATACATACTCACGCATATGGATACATTCGTGTGTGTGTGTGTGTGTGTGTGTG
>NC_068981.1:68945460-68946401 GCF_001194135.2 Octopus bimaculoides
GAGAGAGAGAGAGAGAGAGAGAGAGAGAGAGAGAGAGAGAGAGAGAGAGAGAGAGAGTGCGAGAAAGAGAGAGAGAAAGAGTTAAATAGATAGCGAGGTTATAGAAACAAACATGCGAGTCTGAAAGTTTGCAAATAAATATATGCAGAAATGTGCTACCATATATGGTTACGTATGCGTCTGTTTCTAATAAGAAAAAAATGAAAGGAAGAGAGAAATATGTCGTAAATAAATGAAACTGTGTGGACGATTTGATTCTATATTCTGAGTATGTAACATATATGATATTTAAAAACAAAACTGCCATTATCAACTATTTATTAAATTCAGAAAGGATCAGTTTATTACATGTAGAAAATAATACCATTAATTTGGAGGTAAAAATAAAGCGCAGCTGAAAAATATTTCATAAATATATCTTGAAGAAAATATATTTTTCTCTCTGTCCATCTATCAATCGTTCTCTCTTATCCCTGTTACTCTCTCTCTCTCCATCTTTCTCTTATTCTTCTATTGTATTTCGAATTTAGAATCGCCTTGTTTTGTAATTCTCTTATTTTGAAGTATGGGTTGCATATAAACAAATCGGCATTCTCGTCTTATTAATAACATTTAATATACGAGGAACATAATATATATTGATGTGTTTAAGTCGTGCAACCAACATACGCTCCACACTCCACACAACTGTCTCTCATAAATGTGTGTGTGTGTGTGTGTGTGTGTGTGTGTGTGTGTAAGCAAGTGCAAGAATAAGTAATTATATACATGCATATATAAAACATACAGCTCATGTATACACACATGTGTGAAATACATACACACATATACACGCATACATACATATGCATACATATATGTATATAAACATATGTATTATATATGTGTACATATATGTATATATATATATATATATATGTGGGTGTGTATATACGTATATA
>NC_068981.1:68950446-68955992 GCF_001194135.2 Octopus bimaculoides
TAATGTTGTTTCAGAGTGTATTTCACTTTGCCTATCAGTTACCTTAACTCTTTCAATCGTTACTGTATTTTCATCAGCCTTGGGCTGGTTTATAATTATTTCCTCTGTAGTATCTTCTTTAGCTGCAGTTTCATTCTTTTTATCCCCTACTGCTTGTTTAATTTGGTCAATCTCTACTTCAGTTAGTAATTTTCGGTTGTGGAGTGCTTCCAGCTCCTGTGTGTCGGGAAGATTTGAACCAGTAGCAGATCTCTCACTCGGATCTGGTTTATTATCTGAGTAAGTGGTCCTTTATAATGCGGTCGATGACAATTCCGGTTTGTATTTTGTTTTGTTAACAGTGAGGCATAACAAGCTTCGACGTTGACGCTAGGGGACGGATCTGTCTGTTTGGGGTAAATTTTTTGAGACAACACCGTCTTCGAGCTCTCATAACGTAGCTTATTAAGGCTAGCAGATCTAAGTGGCCCTTTGTGATTCGGTCGACGACCAATCTGGTTTGTGATCTGCTTTGTTATCATTGAGGCATGACGACCTTTGGCGTTGACATTAAGGGACGGATTTGTCTGTTTAGGGTCAGTTTTTTGAGACAACACCGTCACCGAGTTATTATTATTAATATTATTATTATTATTAATATTATTATTGGTTGTTGTTGTTGTTGTTGTAGTAGTAGTAGTAGTAGTAGTAGTAGTAGTAGTAGTAGTAGTAGTAGTAGTAGTAGTAGTAGTAGTAGTAGTAAGATGTCGAACTTGCAGGATCGTTAGAATAATTCCTTACCGACATTTCGTCCGTTTTTACGTTATGAGTTCTTATTCCGCCGAGGTCGACTTTGCCATTTATCCTTTCGGGTTCGATGAAATACGTATCAGCTGCAAACTGAGATCGATCCAATCGAACGAAAATGTGAAACCATTATTATCATTGTTATTGCTGATATTGTTATTATTATTATTGTTCAGTAGTTTTATTTTTATAACGTGCTTTCACTTCACTACCGAGCGCAGCTCCGTGCGCCTAGGGTATATGCTGTGATTTGCTGTGGTACTCTTATGGTTACTGTATTGAAAGTGTTTATTATTATTATTATTATTATTATTATTATTATTATTATTATTATTATTATTATTATTATTATTATTATTATTATTATTATTATTATCATTATTATCATTATTATTATTATTATTATCATCATCATCATTATTATTATTATCAAAATTATTGAGGTGGCGAGGTAACTGAATCTTTAAGCACGTCGGCCAAAATGTTTGAATTTTCTGAATTCAAGTTCGCCTTTTGCATTCATCACTTTCGATGTTGATCAAATAACTACCAGTTGAATACTAGGGCCGATGTAATCGATTTACTCCTCCTGCCACATGTCAAGCCTTGTGTCTATAGTAGAAAGAATTATTATGGTTGTTATTGTTGCTCCTGTTATCATCACCTTCGGCGTCGTGGTTTTTATAAATTGATATCAAATTACAGTCAATTTTTCTTTTCATCTTTCTGGAGTCGAATCATGGAAGATCGATGTGTTCTCTCTTTTATCTCTTTTAGTGTCTAACTACTCTCAGCATATATTTTTAGATATGTAATGGTAATTCATTCTTAAAGATGATACTATCCTATTGAAAATCATTTCTTCATACGTTATGAATTATATATTTGCAATGTTAATGATACTTGTAGTGTCTAGTGTTTTAAATAAAAACAATACTTTCAAATCTTCAGTTAAGTAAACTTGTTTAGGTATTTCCTGCAGAAAACTATTGTAAATACAGATTTTTTGGAGGTGCTTAACGCAGGGGCTATTGACTTCGCTCAAGCTGGTTGTTCCATTTATTTCTTTATCAACATTGTGTAACAAGATTCTTGTCCTTGGGTAGCAACTGTTATTTCCTATTTGCTCATCCCTATTAAGTATGAAAAATTGCTTATGTTTCCTTCAAAGTTTTGTTATATTTATTTAAACCTCAAACATTCCTTCTTAAAATGGGGCTATGATGCTCCTCTAGTACACCATCTAATGATCGGAGATGCACATATTATCAATCACTGAAAACATCCGCAAATCGTTGAAGTCAAACAAATGACAGAAATATTGTGCAAAACATTTGCTATAACGATAATTTTGCTTGAAACTAGGTCAGTTTCAAAACATCGATGTCCACCTCACAAAATCAAAGTTTGAAAGGAATAGTGATAGTTTCGTTTGATTTCGAGATACAAGCAAATAGGAAATAACACTTACTTACAAAAAGTAGAAAAACATTCGAAAAATGTTAATGTAATATGAAGAATTGTAGCTAGAGGTTTTCAGAACAAAATTCTATAATGGTAAACAACACGAGAAATAAGATTTGATAGTGAACATAATTGAAAACGAATGCATAATATATAAACAAAGAAGTGGGTAAAAATCTTTACTAAAATACTCTCCGATATTGCAGAGAGGAAAATGAAGAAAAATGAATGTAGGAATAATTATTTGAATGATATAAATATTTTGAATTTGTTTTAAATAATAATACAAATAAGTTATAAGTTGTAAAACTCAAACATAGATACATATGCATATACATACACACATTCATCCGCATACGTACGCGTATGCATTCCCGTGTTTGCAGTATTAATTCAAATATGATTCGAGAGCTAAAAGTCAAATAGGGATTGTTAGGGATTTCCTAAGTGGTGTTCAAGATGTGTGCTGTGAGGTTATTTAGGTTGCATTTAGATTTGTGGTAAATTTTGCAGGTATGGAAAAGGCGGTAGTTGCATATACATAGGGCTTCGTTATATCTTTTAGTAGTATCGGAGATTTGTGTTTTAATATGTGGAATACGTCCTTTAGGCATAACTTACACGCTGACCGTTGACCTTGGTATGGAAGCATTGAATTTATTATGGACCATGGCCAGATATAGGGAATATTTCTGTTTTTGAGATGATGTATGTGACTGGCGAGAGTTGTGAATTTACTGTTTCTCGTATCTAAAAGTACTGAGATGCACAACGTATCGTTGTTTAACATGTATAGGTGATCCTATATGTCTGGTTGTAGAATTGCGTAACGTGTAGAGGACGGTGCATTTATAAATTACATTAGACCTTCTGCAATGGGTTGAACTCTAATATTTCCCTCTATTTAACCATCTCACATCGTCTCTGATGAAGGGATATCCCCAATATCTCAGAAACAACTGTAAGACTAACATTTTCCTTATAAATGTCCTGAAAACTCTACACAGCTTTGACATTGTCTCATATTATTTAACATATACATGGCCCGCATTAGATTCTTCAGTTGTATCATTATCGATCCAAGTGTTTAACTACGGTCCTTCCATAGCACTTACATAGCGTTACCTACCACCGTGGGTCTTCTGGATACCAATACCTCTCATATGTACGCCTGTGTTGTTTTTTAGGCAACGTTTAAGATGCCATATATATATATATATATATATGTGTGTATATGTGTGTGTGTGTGTGTATACATACATACATGCATACATACATACATACATACATACATACATACATATATCGGATGTGTCTTTTCACGTCGAACAATATACAGCATTCGCCGTATTTCATTCCACACTAAATACGTTGATCTATAATAGAAGAAAAGTGGCTAAATGTCTATGGGAGAGAAATATAGTTCGCTAAACTGACCGCAATATACCATTGCTATTTATTTTATCAAACCTTTGTTGTTGATGTAAAACTTCATGCAATGACATACGTGAGGCGTTATAACTATTAAAATGAAGATATATTTAAATACGACTGAATAAATAGCGTGAAGCATAATACATTTCCCTTCTCCTCTTGGCATTACAATGTACAATATCTTTGAAATGCCTTTTGTATTAATTATGAATTCGAATTTAACTGCATGTATTTCTCTGTATATGTACCACTCTCGTATATATATTTCTTTTAAACAGCGCGTGTATATATATATCTCAGAATTCGCCTTGTAACGTTCGTCTTCCGAATTGAAATTCATATGTTCTAGACTTACGTTGTTAACTCACTTGAAAATTTAACGGCCTCGGATCCCTATCAATTTGTATTCCCCTTACCGCATTCTGTATTGTCGAATCGTATTTGATTTAAGATTTCAGAGTAAATATATATGAAAATTGTGGTCGGAAATGAACAGAGATTGTTGTGTATTTCAACAGCTTATTTAAAATTCGATGCATACTTCGCCATACAACTATTTCAGAAGCACATGCCATATTCTCTAATGCATTATCAATGAAGTAGCTGTTATTTACTTCCTTTTTTCTTAATATCGGGAAAACAACATATTTCCTAAAGCTATTTACTGTTTTTTAGAACCTTTTATTAAGTGCAGAAACACCATCGTACACTTAATAAAAAGGAAGAAGCTTCTTAGTTCGGTATTATATTATGCACCAGAAAAAGTTCTATTATTATTAGATTGTTGAATTAAATGAAAATTCCACAGTATTTCGATGATGGAGATTCTTTTATTTTCTTCATTTTTTTCGCTTGCATTTATTGTTAAAATTTTGTGCAAGCTCTTGAATGTGGTATATACAATAAACCAACAAGAAATATAATAATGTGTAATTACTTTTATAGACTCACCTTATCAGAGAATGCTACATGCAGAAGAGGAACAGTAGATGCTACACTTAATAATTTCAACAAGTCAAATATACAACTATTTTAAAAGGATGTAATAAACTGAATTCTATTAAAAACGTAAGTAAATTATTAAAATTACAACAATAATTATCGTCAAATAACTGGCACAGTAAATATAGTCGAATAGTGAATAATATCAACCCATGTCTGGCGGACTTGTATTTATTATCAATGGCATTTCGTTGTGCATTTCCTCGAATGCAATCCCAGCTTTACTCTTTGGCAGCATAATAGGTCGGACAAATATTATATCGTTTCATATCCTTGAGAATTAAAACCTCATACAATGAAGTCACATCAAAAAGTTTATTAATATCAAGTTAGATCATTATTGTACGAACACAATATACAGAGATACTTTTTACTTAGACTTACATATTTTTTATATATATTGTATATAATTCATATATTTTTTATATATTTTTTTACATACTTATAGAGATAATGCTTTGTGTATTTTTCACACATTTTTTCTCTGTATTCTCCCTTCGACCAGGGTTTTTTTCCTATGCGTCTATACACCCGTACATAGAGCCTTATGTGCACGCTTGTAGGTGTGTGCGTGTTTGCGGGAACGTGTGCATGTAGATGTATGTGCGTGCATGCGAGAATATGCACATATAAACGCCTTTTGCCCTTATAGCTTCTTCACACGTTTGTGTATTTTGCCTTTAGCTTTGTTTCTTTCTTTCTCCTTCTTGAGCAAGTGTGTATAATGACGTGTGTATGAAATTATTTTTGCGACCGTGTGTATGGGTGCGAGGGTGATGCGCGCGTGTGGGTGTGGGTGTGTATGCGGGTATATTTATATGTATATATATATGTATGTATATATATATATATATATATAT
>NC_068981.1:68956181-68958110 GCF_001194135.2 Octopus bimaculoides
GAGATATATATATATATATATATATACACATATATATATATTTCGGCCGAATGCGTGGGTGGGCATGTGTATGTTTCAATCGAAGTTATGTCCCATCAATATATCTCTTCTCTAGAGTCTAGAAACACAAAATCCCTGGAGCCATCTGAAATTTTGTAGGTAATCCTCCCCGCACAAACACATTCGTACACAAACAAACACACACACTCACTCACACACATACACACGTAAAGAGGAACACACACGAGGACATAATCATGTAACATGTGAGAAAAATGAACACATGTCTACATTCGTGTAAGTACTATGATGTCTACATGAAAGTGAAGTATATAAGTTCCCATTACATATCAATGATATCCTTGAATTCTTCTGAATAGATGCCAAATTTATGTTTAAATAAGATGTAACATTAGTTGTATGCATGTAAACGTTTTGTTTACAATTTCATTTATAACATCTTTTGTTAATAAATGGGAATTGTGTTGGTATTTCTCTCTTCTCATAAAATATACTGAAATATATGATACTTTTACATGTTATACAACTTGTTGAAGTGCGTTGCGATGTAATATTTTTCAGTTTTACTAAATTCTTAAGTGTTATAAAGATTATCAAAATCAAAAAAATTTGGGGACTGAAGTATATGCTACTTTTCTAACGTTCTTTTGTTATGTGTCCTCAAAACTATAATATTAATGTATTCAGATTTGTATACACTACGCCATTTAAAGCAAATGTCATAGCTGTTTCCTAATGCATAGCAGATTAAAAACATACACAATATCCCTTTCTTTTTTTCTTTGCTTATTTTTTTCTTACTTTCTTTATGTCTCTCTCTTTTTTTCTTCTTCCCTCTCTCAGTTTTCACCCGCACAAACATACATGCATATGTGGGTTAGGTTGAATGTGTGCATGTGTGCGTGTACGAACATACATATATGTTTGTACACATAGAAATAGAAATACATGCATGCTATCTGTATGCCTGTAGGTTAATATAGATATACACACGCACGCATAAATGTATGTGTATCTGAACATTGTACTATGCTAAGAGTGATGCGAGTCAATTTACAACAGACTACTCCATATCGTTGTTACCGTATCCACATAAGTGGAGTCAAGACCGGCTAGTTTCTACAGCCATCGAGTTGCATAAGTTCTATTAATGAAGTCAAACCAAGCAGTACTATGTATTATATAAGTTTTAGTTATACGCAATGGAAGCATTTCCCATTATATATTACGCAAACCTGACAAATATGTTTTAAAATGTTCAAAATGTTACCATTTGGTTTGACCTCTTGAATACAACTTATATGTATGTACATGCACAGACGCACAGACGTGCGCACACACACGCACACACACACACACACAAATACATGAATAAATACATGCACACATGCATGCATGCATGCATATATACATTCATATACATAGCTAAACTTATATATATTCAAGGGGCATTCTAAATGTTCTGAGATTTATCAAAAGAGGCATATGTTAATTTCAAAGTGGTACAAAACACTGATCTCCATCAAAATATTCCTGTATTTTCCCCCCGCTCTAACTATTTCATGAAGGCCTCATAGAAATCCTCGAAAGCGAATATGTACCTGAACATTGTCTGAGTTACCATCATTTTGGCTGCCCTTCACCAAACGTTACAGTAGGCAATTTCTGGACTATGATGCGATTCGAGAACGGTTTTGATGCTCATCTCTATCAAGTACTTTTTTACCAGGATGGAATTGTGGATAGGTACATTGTCCTTAATCTTTTCCTGAAGTATCTCAAAACTTCCACTCAACCTGTGACGTTTATAACTGCCTCACTTTAAAAGAACTCTCAAAAATTCGGGAATAAAACTAATATGTGTGTGTATATATATATATATATATATATATATATATATATATATAT
>NC_068981.1:68958704-68962909 GCF_001194135.2 Octopus bimaculoides
ATATATATTTATATAAAAGATAAACAAGAGTGAAAAAAACTACAGAAGTCTTGTGTTACATGATTAAAGTATATATTTAAATTGTTATGTCAGAAAAATGTTATAAAATTTTGGGTATAGAAATATTGTATTTTGAGAAAAAACTGGTTTCGTGTTGTCTTTTCAAATTTCTGTAACTGTATCGTAGCATGTCTTCGCTCCAATCCAATCAACTAAGAGATATCATCTATCTAATATACAGCTGGTAGAATACCCAATTATCAATACAAAAAATGTATTTTTTATTACGTGGCAATTACACTACTGAATGTTATATATGGGTGAGGGTAAAATGTTTTTTACCCTTAATTTATACGACAATAAGAAAATGGAGGGTATAAAGAAGTGTTATTCTTCAACTTTTAGACATTATATTATGTGTATTTATTTATTTAGAATAAAACAATTATAACAGTATAAATACATGTATAATAGATTATAATTTACATATATAAAAATACCAGTAATAATTAAAATATATAACGTAGAACATAGAATGTAGAATAATTTCTTACAGGTTATTTCAGTCAAGAGATCATAGTACACTACATTACTTCTATCGCTCCAGTGAGCTGAAGTATTTTGTACATAAAATTAAGTTACTTGAGTTTGCCTCTGTACTTCGTCTAAGAGATTAGAAAGTTCATAAGGTTAAGTTATAAATACATACATGTAAACACACCATCACATATACATATATACATACATATATATAACTAAACATATATACATATCCATGTGTGTGTGTGTGTGTGTGTGTGTGTGTGCGTGCACCTGTGTGTGTGTATGTATATGCATTCAACAGAATCAATTATTGCTATTATTAGGTTTATTATATTATTCTTTTAAATAAAGTATAAATAGAGGAAAGAGAAAATTATCAAAAGAGAAACAATAGTAGAATTTAAATAATCAATCTAGCTTAAAGTTATTGTAGTTTTTTAAGAATGAAAAGGTATATAAACAAGGAATACTCATATATACATATACTTTATACACGCACACACACACACATTTGCTATTTCTAGTATTATACGCTGGTGCTATTGTTAATATTTTCCAAACTAAATTATAGTTAATTCATCTATCCTTAAGTTCCCATATGTAGCTACTTAACTGTGTAGAATTCCTCCTGCTTCTGTTTCTAAATGCATAGTTATGATAATTAAGCCTCTGTTTCATATTGTTTGTTGTCTCACCGACATATACATTGCTGTCATATTGTGTACTTACTATATATTGATACACTACCTCGTTTGTAATGCAGTTATTATTAAATACACAATTATTACTTATTCTACAATCACATGTTCTGTGTCGCTGCGTGGGGTTTACGTTATTGGGGTTGACAGACATTACATTATCAGTTTGGTTGCTATTGTTGATCCTAATAATGTTATTAATGATTATACTATTGTTATCATTAATGTTATTATTATTATTATTATTATCATTATCATTATTATTATTATTATTATTATTATTATTATTATTATTATTATTATTATTATTATTATTATTGTTATTATTATTATTATTATTGTTGTTGTTGTTGTTATTATTATTATATGTATATATACAAAGTAGGGTACTATGACCTCTTGGCTGAAATAGCCTTAAGAAACTACTCTACTTTTTATGGTCTACGTTATACATTTTAATAATTACTGGTATTTTATATATGCAATGCATAATGTGTTACACATGCATGTATATTGTTATGTTGTTTTCTTTAAACTACAGAATAGACATAATATAATGTCTAAATTTTGATGAATACCACCTCTTGATCCCCTACATTTTCTTATTGCTATGATAGATTGCTCTCCTTGTTTCTTTCTTTGTTCTTTTGTGTGGAAGAACGTAGGCTCGAAACGTTAAAGACTATTTCACTCCCTGAGCGTTAAAGTTAATACATGTGTTTTTTGTCTACACCACCTGTCTTCGTCTTTTTGTTTTTTCCTGAATTCTCCCTACATATATGTGTGTGTGTGTGTGTGTGTGTGCGCGCGCCCGTGTGTGTGCGTGCGTGTGTAAGAGGCGGAAATCTGCCGCAGTATATTCCCTGTGCACGGAAAGGGTGCTATTGCGATACGCGTGTGGTTTCCAAGATTTTGATGAGGAAATCTTTATTCCATTCAAGATGTACCTCACTTTATCAGGCAAACAGAAAGTAAAATTGATAAATGTTATCCGACGAAAACCCGTAATGGGACCAATATAATCGCAGATAATCCCCAACTAACTAGATCAAGATTTGAAAACCAGTTACAGTAACTTGGTTAGGTCATCTGCCTCGAATTATGGGTCCCACATTAACTGATTTAGGTTAACCTTACCCAGAAACGTAAAGAAAATTGTAATTTTGAAAGGGAATGGTAAACAGAAAGATAAATGCACGACAATGAGGACCATGAACATTCACTCGGTGAAACACCATAGACAACCTCAAAAGTATGACTTCAGGCAAAGGAAAGTATGCCTTCAGTTTAGTGAGAATGGAAGGGTGTTGTGTTTTACGAGCTTCTTACTGCGAACACGACCATCGTTTCAGATGTATACTGCGAGCTGCTGAAGAAATTAAATGAAGTTATCCACACGAAGCATCCAGCGCCTGATGATCGTAAGGGCATTGTCTTTCATCAAGACAGTGTCAGACCACAGAACTCATTCAGACACGGCTTGAACGTTTTACGTCAGCCTCCATATTACCCCAACCTTGTATCTCCAGATTTCAGATTTCCACATGTTTCGGTCTCTTCAGTATTCAATGAATTGACAGACTTTCAACGCTTAGGAGTATTTAAAACTTCAACTGAAAGGATTTTTCTCCGGTAAAGACAAGAAATTCAGTTAGGGAACAATGGCTCTGCTGACGAAAAGGCACAAGAAAGAGACAAAAATGGTATTATATGAATGATAGAATAAATTACACAATATATAAATGTTGTGTCGTTTATTAGCTTTAAACATGGAACAGACATTTTGGCCAACGCAATCTTAATACCATAGCGAGTGTGCAGTAATATGTGAATATAGGCATATGATTGTTGGAAATTCTGTGTGTATGCATGAGCATATGTTTGAGTTTTTATTCAATAGTTATCTTTATTGGCTAAGATTGCATATATCATTCAATTGACATTTGTATATATATCATTCAAATGACATTTTTTTTTATAGACGAAAAGAAAATATTAGGATAACATCTTTCTAACATCAACCTCCTCTTCTTTCATTTAAACTCAAAACGAAGAAATCTGTTGTGGCATAGCAATGGAAAAAATATATATTTGGATATTTTTTCTAGAGTTTCAGCAAGAAAACAAATGAGGAACACATTTGTATGTAAATATATCTTCATTCATTGCTACTTAAAGTATACAAGCATATATATGTACGTATGATCACACAAACACGCACGCACACACAAACGCACGTGTGCGTATAGTTATGTGTGTATGCATGTGTTTGTACATACGTAAATGCATATATGTAAAATGATTTTATGGTAAATATTTTGTCTTCGTTTCAAATAATAATAATTATGTCGTGTAGCAATATCAAACGCATTTCAGCTGCTGTTCAACTTCCATTGCTTATATTGTATTGTTCTTCCCCCAACTTTCTACCAGAAAATTCCTGCTGAAATTTGCTATTTTCATTATGTTTATCTATGAATTTCTGTGACCGAGTTTTGCTGAAGATTGCAGTGATAGTTGCGATATGCTTAGCACAGTGATAATAGCAAACTTTGCATTGTTTCAAAATCAATTTTCTATATTCTAACGTATCTATTTGAACTTCTGTTTACATGAAGATATCGAAGTTGGTGATGTAGCATCTTATAACAAACGTCTCATCTGTTATTTGTCGAATTTGGATTATTTGTTCCTGAATTGAATTGATATGAACATAAACATTGAGTAAACGAAACATAACTTTCGGTTAAGATAGCATGTCTCTAGTATATTTTCAGTTAACTTCTGTTTGCAATAACGCTGAAAATACACACAAAACATACCATCTACGTACATATTTTCAACCTTACTTATTTACATGCATTCAAACTAACAAATAGACATGCATATCTGCGTGTGTGTATATGTATGTATTTATTTCTAGGGCTACGTATGTGTGACTATGCATATATATATATATATATA
>NC_068981.1:68963558-68965081 GCF_001194135.2 Octopus bimaculoides
ATAATAATAATAATAATAATAATAATAATAATAATAATAATAATAATAATAATAATAATAATAATAATAATAATAATAATAATAATAATAATAATAATAACGCAGTGGCTCATATGGTGTTTGATCTTTACTGATTGGAAATGTTATCATGTACATGTTTTGTCTTGGTATAAAAGTTGAGTTACATCAAATATTCTAGTCAATACCACAAATGTGCTTGTCAGGTGTTTCACTTTAACCAATTGAGCATGTCCCCTTAGTGGCTGATCATATATGCGTCTCTGATCACGAGCAAAAATAATGGGAGAGCATCATAGCCATGTATTGAGAAGAATTCTTTTGAGTTTGGATAATTCACCTCCGGAAAGATGGGTGTTTCTTTCATCATCCTTAAACAAACCATATTCAAGAGCGTTTTGTCTAGAATGGGCTATTTGACATGTAGAAAATTCTAACGGAGTCTCACCTGAAATGTCATGGGCTGTGTAACGTGATATGAGATCACCATGTCGCGCACATATATATGTAATGCATGTGCTAGTCATGGTAGGTATACTGGGTGTGCCCTAGTGTCACTTTGATGACGTGCATGATAATAATCCTTTCTACAATAGGCACAAAGGTTAAAATTTGGGCAGAGGGGGATAGTCGATTACATCGGCCTCGAAATGATGAAAGGGTTAGTCGAACTTGGCGGAATATGAACTCAGTACAAAGCGACGGGTGAAATACCGCTAAGCATTTCGTCCAGTGTGCTAACAACCCTGTCAGCTCGCCACGTCTATAATAATAATAATAATAATAATAATAATTCCAACAACAACAACAACAATAATAATAATATCTTGAAACATCATAAATTATAATATCTACTCTTTCATCAATGCGATCGATCAATATAATAAGCAATTCATTTAGAAAATATTTTCACTGTTTTTGGCGAGAAATCAAATGCCTATATCGCGAGAAAAAGATCATATGTTGCTATACATGCTATCAGTTTATTCCTTTAAACAGAAGTCTGATTTCTGATTAATCACGTCAAAGAGGTGAGGAATGCTAAGAGAGAGAGAGAGAGAGAGAGAGAGAGAGAGAGGAAATGTGTTATTATAAAAGTAAATATCTATTTCTCCTGTCTTTTCATAAATTTTTGGCATGTTTTATTGAACTGCCTTTGCATATTTAATTCTATGCATTTTGAATTGATATATATTTTATGGTTTCCGCTCTCTCTCTCTTGCTCACAAATATACACACTATTTGTGCTTGTGTGTACGTGTGTGCACAAATATACATACATATATTAACGTACGTATGAGCACACCTGTAACCTTGTAAATACACACACACACACACGCACAATATATGCATATTTCTGTACATTATATATACACACATACGCACACACACACATGTGCATCTGTTTATCTATCTATCTATCTATCTATCTATCTATCTATCTATGTGTCTATCTGTCTATCTATCTATCTAGCTAGCTATATATATATATATATATATATATA
>NC_068981.1:68965272-68966700 GCF_001194135.2 Octopus bimaculoides
ATACATCATTCAACTACTACAGTAGTTGAATAATATTCTTAAATCGTATTTACTCGTGCAGCGTATTTCAGAGCTTGTCACTGATTCAGTTCTTAACTAAATGGAAAGCCTTAATATTTTTTTGAAAAAAGACTCTATCCTTGGCTACATTTTGGCGTAAGAGAATTGAGATTTATCCAGTAGAAAAAGTTTACATCAAAATGTGTATGGAAGTTATAAGAGAGTAAGTAGCGCCACCAATGAAGTTAAGATCTTAATACATTTTTTTTTTCTTAAAGTCAATATATATTTATCTTAGCTTTAATGATAGAGCAAAGCGTGAAGAATTTTGTTTGATCCCATGCAACAAAAATGTGTATCAAAAATGTTGTGAGGTAAAATAACTTTGATAACTTTGATAGGTTTCTGCCAGTAAAGGCCTACGTCATGTCTAACTTAATAGCACCACTTCGTGAAGTCTTTTACTCATATATAGGGCACAATAGTCCCCTCTACAAAGTGTTATTATTGTGAGAGACATTTCCAGGTGAAAGAATTTTTGAAGAAATTTGGCCAGTGAACATTTGAATTTTATGGGATCCGTTTTGTCGTATTTTGGTTTAGTATTAAAGAGAGCTGGACCGGTTGAGGTAAATTAATTGTGGCGTAATATTTCTATGTGTACTGAGATCGATTTTTGTAGTAGGCGGATAGCACGGGGGTCAAGTCTTGGATGGGTTTTAAAATTGATGGCAACATCACTTGTGCAATATTGATGGAATATTTTCCACATAACACAAATGTGAATAGGTTGAAATGCGCTCAAAGTCGTCATTATCATTTACCTGTTTCAAACGGTTTAGACTGCGGCTATATTGGGGCATTATATATATATTTCGTCTTTGGTTTTACATTGATGTCTATCATATTTTGTAATTTCCAATTTAGCATTTCGCTAAATCACTAATACTTCTATATGGTAAATATTTATACTGACAGTTTGGGTTTACTGAAAACATTCGACGACGGAGTAGTCACTGCTAACGAGTCTGTAATTTTACAGACAAAACTAGTGTACACCAGTGATCTTGCTTCGCTTATTGAGCGAAATGCAGACATAAGAAGAAACATTTACAGAAACACGTATACATTACATTCCGCAGCCGTAATAAAATATACGAGATTCACACTAATACACAAACAAACACAGACACAGGTACACAGTCACACACACACGCACATGCACTCACTCACACACACACACACGAATCATTTGAACGTTACAATATCTATATATATATATATATAAATAGAGAAAAGGATAAAGAGAACAATGACAAAGTTAGAAATATATTTTATGGATAGAGTCTTACAGCTGTTTCAGGGAAGATCCAATGCATCCCTTCATCGGAGAGAGAAATAGTACTATTTCTGTCTCCGATGACGGGA
>NC_068981.1:68966899-68969088 GCF_001194135.2 Octopus bimaculoides
TCTATATGTATATAGATAGATAGATAGAAATATATGAAATATATTAATGCACTAAGAAGAGACCACGAACAGGATTCCTTACACGTTCAAAAGGCCAGTTAAAACCCAAACCACCGAAAAGAGAAATCATTAATTCGTTTAACTGACCTTCTAGCATGTAGGTAATCCTGTTAATGGTCTCCACTTTGTGTATAAACACAAATTATACCCATTTATATTTTTTAAATTATGTCTTATGAGTTTTATTTATGCGTGCTAACCACTGGTAAAAGAAATTATTTATTTTAATTTAGTACCCTCATATGTACGATATAAACACACACACACACACACACACACACGCACACACACACGTGTATGTATGTATGTATGTATGTTTTTATGTATGTATGTATGTATGTATGTATGTAGATCTTTGGCTGGGCTAAAAAGTCACATTCGATCACAGCACCGTTAAGCTTCGTGCAATGGCCATACTCGATAACGAGGGTACTGCCATCATGTATGTATGTATATATATACGTACACTACGGTATGTAAGACGTAACACCGAGGTGTGATTTAAAAGTACGGAACTGGTGCTTTAAAAAAAAATACAAAACACATCAATTTGGAATTTCATCCCCTTCGATGTAGTCTATTTCTGAAACCGCAGACTCTCTCCAACGTCCTTTCCATGGATGGAAGTATTCCTGGAATTCCTTCTTTCGGGATAGCGAGTACCTGCCGCGTCACGTTCTTTCGGATGTCCTTCACTTCTTGAAACCTTGTTGGATCTTTTCCACTACGAAAACTGACCCTTGGTTTTGAGTTCACCGCCATATGTATACAATTCATCACCTGTTATGACTGTTATGATTTTGCCTTTCTCCAGACAACCAAGGACATCCTGCGCAGCTGAAACCCAAGTAAACAACTACACCCAACACATTTTATTTCTGCGCAATGCTATAAATAACGGAATTGAAGGAGAACGTTATAAATTAGTCTGCATAGTCTGCGCTAATTTGTTACGGGCTTCCCTCTGTATAGTTTATTTCCGTTACCACAGCTACAGCCTCGATACTTTTTCATCGGATCTCGCTTATTTACAGGAAATATAAGACAGAGGTAACGTTTGCCATATTTATAGTATCATAGCACGAACAGTTAAAACAGATTATCAACAGAATACTCTTTCGAATATTGTTTCAATCATGTGTCACCGCGAGTCCCTGGGTTTAACTATAGTTACAATTACAACTACATTAGTCACCGTGATTGACTATATGACACAACTGTGACTATATCACACACATACGCATACGCACAAATGTACATATACGCACACACACACACACACACATATATATATATGTATATATGTATATATGTATGTATATACGTATGTCTATGTATACATTATATATATATATATATATATATATATATGAACCTCACTAATAGCATAATAAAGATACGGCTCAACAGCTTCATTCTTTGTATTATTTTCTGCTTTGTGTGTCTGCTCTTTCATTATATATCCACCTATCCTTTGTGATATAAAAATGTTCGTATGTGTCTACGATTTTTTTTTAAGGATGTGAAACATTTGCAACCTATAAAACGAAGATTGTAAAACTACACAATAAAGAAGTTCATATTCATGTGTCTAGGTCAGGTCGCATCGATCAAAACTCTGCTCAAGAGCGCTTCGCTGTGTTTATTTTAATGTCATCATCTATAATACATTTAGAATGCCATAATCCAATATATCAATCAGTTACCTTTAATATTGCAGTACTTATCCCGTGTGGGAACGGACCGACAAATCAAATGTGCATACATATTCCAGCCATAATTCTGCATTTCTTTTTATTTAACTTCATTTCAAGAGCCACAGCATCAAATCTAACTTCTCTAATGATGCTGTTTTATTTGAAGAATATTTGGCTGCTATTTCTAGCTACGAATAGGGGCTCTCTACTAACGCTATATACTGAAGCAATATTCTACTGCATTCTTTTGTGATGTATCATTGTATAGGAAACTGTGTAAAATCTAGCTATCCGGGTGGTAATGATTTTAGTGACAGACTATATTCTCAATAGAATATCACTATTACAGTTCCTTTATAGATATCGATTTGTATACACATGCACATATATACATACATAAGCACATATTTACATATACAAACATATAATATA
>NC_068981.1:68970113-68970713 GCF_001194135.2 Octopus bimaculoides
TATATATATATACGGTTTTCGTGCAGCTGAAGATTGCTCTTCATATTGCATTTATGGTAATGCTCGCATTACTTAAATAAATTGAAGTAGCATGAAACGTGCGTACTGCAATCACCTTTGAAATCCGTGTTGCTTATTTATATATATATATATATATATATTCATTAATCCTACCATTCTTTAATGTGTTTCCGCCGAAACACGGCGATACTGGAACAGGTAAACTGGTAGGGTACCGTTTCAAGTTTTGCTGCCTTGCAAGCTGTCTCGTTCAGCCCATGTCATATGTCACATTGATCATTCTTGGTCTTTCACGACTGCTTGTGCAACTTTCGTGTCACCTGCAGAGGTGCCTGTGTAACTGTCTAAGTTCACCTCAGACAACAATGGTCCTAATATTTCACATGGGCACCCCACTCGCTCGCTGTTAATGACACTTTAGAGAGGACAACATCCGGTATCACTTCTCTCTTCTAAGGTGTCATGTAAGCATTCGACTGCCTTTCCAGCTACGCCGAGCCCTAGCATCTTTCCGAATCATAGCATTAAAAGCGAATCGTAATGCTGCCTTAAACAGAACGTATATATCTATATGTGTAT
>NC_068981.1:68970802-68976156 GCF_001194135.2 Octopus bimaculoides
TATATATATATATGTATATATATATATATATATATATATATATACTACATATATGGGAAATTCTGTCTCTTGGTCTAGTTGTGGAGTTGTTGGCTAACTCCTCAATGATTCGTTTTATCGATTTTGATGAAACTCATGTTTGGAAACCTCATGGCATACTTAGAATTTTGAAAAACAAAATCCATAATAGGGCCCCAAGAAGGGATCCTTATATATAACTAATAGAGCGTATTCAAACACCCAAGGGAAATAACCCATAACACTAGCACTAACAATTGTCAGTTTTTAGCGAAGCGATCGATATTTGCTTCTCACGATCAGTGGACCTATATTAGCAGGCAGCTTATCATCGGCAATCTGATTAGCATGCGCTAATTCTGAATTTCCCTACTCACAATTTTGAACTGATAAACCTTATTGTTCCACTTTCTTGATTTGAATTTTAAACCTTAAATACTTCATTCATGCATTTATATACGTACATACTTTTTTACTCTTATATATACTTTTTTTAATTCTTATTTATATATTAGCTTTAACAAATTAGATTTCATAAAGTTAACCTTTGAAATGCCCCGACGAGTAAGAGTACGAGTGGGTACTTCTACTTGACAATCTGCTGTAATGCGACAACAACGATCTCAGGTAAGTCTCTGATTCATTGTATTTGATATTTACTAAATCAAACAATTATTCTTCGTCTATTCTACTTCAATATCTAAACAGTTATATACATATTGCTGTAATTAATCTAACATTGCATCAATAGACAGTTTTTCAACATCTCCAAATAACTAAATGCTGACAATGTATGCAGGACTTTCGATTAAATTTGATTACACTTTGAATGCCTATAACTCCGATAATTATGCATTTTTCCAGTTAATCTCTTTCGATGCCAGTAGATAAATTTCTGATTTCAGAACGTATTTAATAAGTGTGTCCCAATGCAATGAACTCATACTTTGAAAGCTTAATATTCTTACAAATGAAACCAAACTTACACACCACATTGAGTTAGGACACGCTGTATCAGTTATATTTATTTTAGAAATCATAATATGTATTGCTTACTTGCTGTTCATACAATAGTTTGATGAATTTGAGGCATCGAATTTGGAAATATTTGAGATATTTCGTTGTTTATGTCCGATTAATTTAAATATTAATTTTTAGTGCGTTGAATTTCAAATTTTTGCAGATAATATGACGTTTATAAATTATTCATTTAATATGAATACTAAAACCACAATGACATCTAGCGACGCAAAGACGAAGAAAGGGAAGGG
Source organism: Octopus bimaculoides (assembly GCF_001194135.2). Lineage (NCBI taxonomy): Eukaryota > Metazoa > Mollusca > Cephalopoda > Octopoda > Octopodidae > Octopus > Octopus bimaculoides. Next base: position 68,972,092 of record NC_068981.1, read on the forward strand.
CACGACAAAACGAGACCCCCAAGACGGCACAAAGCCGTGTTGCATCCCAAAGTGAGGCATTTCAAGAGAACGACAGAATGAAAACCCCGAGGTGATACAAAGCCGTCTTGCTGCGAAAAGAAGAGCCTCAGACATGGCACGCTGGACTGAAACCTCTGAACAGACAGAAATCAGACTAGCTGAAAAAAAGAGCCTCGGTTAGGGTACGGCATGATGACACTGCTGCAGAAAAACAAATACGCCAAACTATAGACAGGAATTCACACCAACAAAGAAGAGATGCTGATGCGTAACCAGAAAGAAGACTAAGGCAGCTTGCTGATAGAACGGCACATGTAGAGGCCACCTCATCAAGAAGTGTTTGGTTTAAAGCTGCCTTCACCTATGCCCCCACAATGAATCGTCAAGTGCCCATTGGAAAAATGAATACTGTTTGTTCTTATCGCAAGGCTCTAAAATGGCCAAATGAGACTCCTATGTGCTGCTGCAGAGGTAGTATGGGCTGGACAGACTGCAATATCCACCAGACGTAGTATTGCAGCTCCTTTTACAAAACACTGCCGATGGTATTAATTTCCGTCGTAAAATATGGAAATATAACGCATCCTTCATGATAACATCATTCGGTGCAAAGTAAGAGATCACCCGACAAATTCTTTTTTCAACTTTCAAAATCAGGGGTCAATGCTATCATCGAGTGGGGAGCCTAAGACCTTTACCGGATGCAGAGCCATAATTTGTCCAGGTTTATTTTATGTTTATGTGAGGTAACGACGATGATGTTGGCCAGTGTTTCAGGCTGAATGAAGGTGTTGACAAACATTTGATTGCAAAATTGCAGAGAATGCTTCATTTAACACATACCTATGTGAATAGGTTGAAATGCGCTCTGGAGAGGATGGTCGAGGTGCCTGATCTCAAAGTCGTCATTACAGCTGAAAAACGACTAGCTGGCGTACATGCTCGGCGATTCATTGCATCTGCAAATAATGAGGTGTCTATCATTATGGTTGGAGAGCAGCATAGCAAATGAGACATCATTCTCAACTATCGTGACAAGCAATTATCATTCATTAAAGAGACACATCGGTCATATGACTGCTTGCTGCACCTGTTGATGTTTCCATATGGAGAAGATGGCTATTACTTTGAGAATCACCAAGTTCACCGCTCAACCGGACTACTGATCAACGAAAAATATCCTACCGACAATTTTATGTCTACCGGTTGATGCTGAGAGAAGGAGAAATCAATCAATTCTTGCTCTTCCGGGGAATCACAAGTCAGTTTATGGTGGACATGTATGCCAAGATCGAAACTGAACGTTTCATTTCCATTCACACTACCCAACAGAAGCTGAGGTAAAAAAAATTATATTCATTTGAAAGATGGACTCAATCAAGACTGCAACGCGCACAATGTTGTTAAGCAAGTTATCACACCATCAAGCTTCCTTGGCTCTCTACGATACATGCATCGACGGACCCAGGATGCCATAGCCTACGTGTGTATGTTCCATCGGCCTGATTTATTCAGGAGCTTTACCTGCAATCCCAAGTGGCAAGACATTCTAGACTGCCGCCACGAAGGACAACACAGCAATGATAGACCTGATATAATTGCAAGATTCTTCAACTTGAAACAGCAAAATATTTTGTGGCTGCTCAAACATGGTAACTTCTTTGGTGATCTCAATGCTTGGATGTACAAAATTAAATGGCAGAAACGAGACCTGCCTCATTCGCATACCCTCATATGGTGCAAGGAAAGGATACGTCCAGATTAGATTAATGACATTTGTACAGAGTTCCCAATCCCAGAGCAAGACGCTTAAATCTACAATATTGTGAATAAACACATGATTCACGGGCCCTGTGGTGGCTTCAGCCTTTCATCTCCAAAAAGGTTCCCAGACCATTCGTTCAAGAAACACGAACTGGACATGACGGTTATCCACTGTACAGCAGACGCAAACTGAAGATGGCGGTTACACTGCAACACTGAAGATACACCAGCAAGAAGTTGAAGCTGACAACAGATGGATTGTGCCTTGCAACAATTTCCTATCGAAAATGTTTGAGGCACACATAAACGTCGAATCATGTAATTCTGTAAAGATCATCAAATACATCTACAAATACATAAACAAGGGGTCTGACACGGTAGTTTTGGGAGTCAATGCGGATGAACAGCGAACGGATGAAATAAGACGTTATCTATTGGGAAGATACATATCATCAAACGAGGCGACGGTAATCAACGGTTGTGAATCTAGGTGTTCATCTTGAAAGCGGAGAGCGTGTATATTTCACAGAAGATAATGCTCAACAGGAATCTGAAAAACCCCACAAAACAACTCTTACAGATTTCTCCGACCTATGCAAAACAGACTATTTCGTCCTTTCCCTTCTTTATGCTGAAGTACCTTTCTAGTACACATGATCAGGAACAAAAAGGGGTAAAATCCATGTGTGGCAGTTGTGTTGCTGTATTTGGTCTGCCTCAGCCAGATATGTTACCCGAAGCCCTTGAAATCGAACATGTACGGTAGATCAATTATGATACCGAAGACATGGCAGCTTTTGTGGCTGATAATGAACACAAATTGAACGAGGATCAACAAACTGCCTTCAAATCCATTTTTGTCCACTCATAGCGAGACTGGTAATCTCTTCTTCCTTGATGCTCCCGGTGGACCTGGCAAAACATTCATTAACAATCTTATTTTGGCGAAGCTGGGACAGAATAAACAGATAGTCCTTGCCGTAGCGTCAAGTAGATTAGCTGCAACTCTGTTCAACGGTGGACGCACTGCTCATTCGTGCTTCAAAGTGCCTCTGTATCTTGCAATCTTGCAAAAAAAAAAAAAAGAGGTAGCGACCTGCAATATCAGTCGTGGCACTACAAAAGCAAAAATTCTCACCGAGTGCAATTAATCACTTTCGATGAAGCGACAGTGAATCATAAGGGGGCTTTCGAGGCTCTTGACAGATTACTTCAAGATCTGAGGCACGACACAAGGATAATGGGCGGCTTAAGAGTACTCCTTGCAGACGACTTTCGACAAACGTTTCCAGTCATTCCAAAGGGAACGACAACAGATGAGTTAAATGCGAGTATCAAATCTTCATAACTTTGGAGCAAGGCTAGAAAGTTGAAACTCACTACTATCATGAGAGTACAGTTAAGTGGAAATGCGCACATGAAGAATTTCTGCAGGCAATTAATGGATATTGGAAACTGTGCTTTAATTGTTGAACAGGATGGGAAGATCAGTTTACCCATTGGCAATTTGGTGTTAGATATACACGAACCATTGTCGAAATTTTTCCCCAATCTGAACACATAAATCACAGAGCATTGTTGGCTGAGGAAACGTGCAAGTTTGGCACTAAAAAATGTCGCAGTCGATAACGTCAACAATCACCTACTGGTACAATGATCTGGCGATCGTCGGACATACAATTCGGTTGATACTGTGCTCACACCAGTGACGCTGTTCATTACTCCGTTGGAGTTTTCAATAGCCTTGCACATTCAGGTCTAACACCGCATAAATAGCATCTAAAGATTGGAAACTCAGTTATGCTTTTAAGAAACCTCCATCCCCCAAATTATGCAATAGCACGAGACGTATTATCAAACAATTGATGCAGACAATGTTGGAGGCGAAAATACTGACTGGGAAAGCAAGTGGCGAAGATTTTTCATTCCAAAGATTCCTCCGATTCCTTCCATCACACAAATTGATTCCAAAAGGCTACAATTCCCACTGAGATTAAGCTTTACAATGAGCACAAAATCAGATATTAGAAGTGGTAGGCCTTAATCTTGCGGAACTTGCTTTTTTCATGGACATCTCTATGTCCGATACGCTTGAGCTGGAAATCCTGAAAATTTAATTTTCTATGAACCTAAATTTTCTACGCAAAACCCAAAACATTGTGTATCACGAAGCTCTGCAAGACTGAATTTTTGGAACAAAAACGCCTCTCCCTCCGACAACCACTCTCACCAACCTCCGTCAAGCTCTCTCGCCAACCCCCGACAATTTTTCTCGCCAAC